>NC_056726.1:292181702-292401702 GCF_019279795.1 Protopterus annectens | reverse complement strand
CACAGGCTCTTGATTATTTGAATCACTCTGACAAGTTATTTTTTTTTTCTAGGGGGGGAAAGGTGAATGCCATATTTTAATAGAATTCACCCATTCACTCCTAAAAAGGAAGATGTGGTACAGCTAAGTGCAGTGCAACTGTGTGTGTGTGTGTGTGTGTGTGTGTGTGTGTGTGTGTGTGTGTGTGTGTGTATGTGTGAGAGAGAGAGAGAGAGAGTGCACGCACGTGCTTGTGTGTGGATGATTGTAGGAGCATGAGTGCAGATGAATGGAATGGATAGATGTGTGTATGTATGCCTACCTGGGCAGTCACACTATGGGAGGTAGGTACGGGATCCCAATTTTATATATGTATGTATGTGATTTGGAGAGTGCATCTAGGTGTGTTGCTGAATGTTTCTGTGAGAGTCAGCAAGCGTTTGGGTGCTTGTTTGTGGATGTTTGAATGGGTGCATGTGACTGTGTGTGTGTGTGTGTGTGTGTGTGTGTGTGTGTGTGTGTGTGTGTGTGTGTGTGTGTGTGTGTGTGTGTGTGTGTGTGTGTCTGAATGTGGATATGTGTGCATGTGGGGAGTGCCTTTGCTACCACAATACATGGGCTGGTATTGGACAATCAGAGACATGGTAATGAGCTGCTAATGAGGTGCTTCTCTGTGCAGCTTTACCATCTCTATGACTCAGCTGAACATAGGCAAATCTTGTTTGGACATTTCAGTGTAGGATTGAGATTTTAATCAATCAGCACCATTTGAACTTAGCCAATTTGTATAAAGGTATAGCAGTGCTCTTTGCTGATTGTCCATGTGCATATGTAAATTGCAGGACTATAAATACCACCTAAGGTCTTTTATTAATTCTTCCAAGCTTATAAAAATAGTATAATTATAATAAGTGCAGTAAACAGACTATTTCACAGGCGTAACTGTTGGAAAACATTGCAGAGGTTGGCACATCATGCACACTGGCAAACTGTTTGCTGAGTTACATTTTATTTTTATTGTAAAGTAAACCAGTTTGACTGTGCTATAATATAAGTTACACTTCAGTAACAAACATTTAATGCTAATGTTGCATGCTGTCATTGCTATTACTTGTACTGCATTACCATGTTCCTAACTCAGTTTGTCTGGTGACATTTTTAATGGGAAATGTATTCATTAAATGTATTACATATACTTTGCACTACCAAGAGCCATTGCAGCACCTTTCTTTAAGACATGTAAAATGATACTGGTGATGTACTGGGGATTTCAGAACTTTTACCAGCTTCTGCATATGTTACATTCAGAGACACCACACACCTCATATGGGGAGGAGGAAGGGGGTGAAATTTATTTAACTACAAATTGCTCATTAACTTTGAATTAAAATTCAAACTGTAATGCTTTAGGCCCTGATCACAGATGTATTTTATCAAGTCTAATGAAGAAAACATTATTTGAATACCACATTAGCAGTTGCAATGCAAAATACACATATATAAAAATGTACATTAATGGCGATTTTGAGATTTTAAGTATTTTCTTCTGATTTTTTGTTTAGAATTACTGCTTTGCCACCTACTTTTCAGCGTTTTCTGGCTTGCTAAAGTTTATATCTGTATTAGAAACAGTATTTAAAACACATCTAGAGCCTGTTTACTGCATCTCCTGTGTTGCACTTAATTTAAAAAAGTTTTTTTCTCTTAAAATTGCATTTTACCTGACTTTGGCCTAGCACTCAAGTGTGGAGTCATTTATTGCACTGTTGTGAATATTTTGCTACTTGTGTATCTCTGCTACCTTTAAACTAAATCAAAAAAGAAAAAAAAAATCTTGCTTTTTTCCCACTTTCTGTAAGTTTCTTGGAGGCCAATGCTTGCTTGGGCTAAAGGGAAGTCTCTGTGTTCACCAGTGGCAGTGGTTAACACTGAGCAGCCTTCCTGTCCCTGTAGGAGTGGTTACTGCCTAGAAGCTGTAGTTTTATTGGCCATTTTGGGTCAATTCTAAACTCCTTGATCTCTCTCTCTTAAAACCCTGCAACTCTCTTTTTGCGCGGTCTTGTGCACAGAGCAGCGTC
Organism: Protopterus annectens; assembly: GCF_019279795.1. Lineage (NCBI taxonomy): Eukaryota > Metazoa > Chordata > Ceratodontiformes > Protopteridae > Protopterus > Protopterus annectens. The sequence goes on along the minus strand of NC_056726.1, from coordinate 292,399,645 downwards.
GGGCAGCACCGCTTAAACAGGTTTAAACTATTCCCAGCTTGACAAAGTCTGCTCATCACTTTTTCCCTTAGAACTGCTCTAAATCTCTAATTAAGCACTCTATTTTCATTCTAAAGCCCTGCACTTGCTCGTATAAGTAATCAACACAAACTAAAGCACTACATCCTCTTATACTCCTTCTAAGCACTTGCTCCCTATTGGTTCTTTCTGATCAGTCAATAAGTAGTTCCCTATATTATTCAGGCATGTCCAAAGGTCAGTTTTGAGTTTACTCTCCAGTCCAGCTGGTGAATCTGGGAATCTTGAGGCAATGTTACAACTGCCTTATGTATACAGACCACCCTCTCCTCCTCCCAACAAGCTCAAATATATGTGAGAGATGCAACTATATAGCCAAACTGGAGGCTAAGCTCTCTCAACCAAGTACTGGCATAGCCTGTCAGGAGGAGAAGGTAACCACACACACCACAAATCCAGTCTCACATAGACCTATCGCATCACAAAACCAAACACATAAGCATACAAAAACATACTCGGGAGTCTCTAAATAAAAATCTGCCTAAGCAGCAGAGACCTCCAAAGCAGACATCCAAGCAACACCTACCACGGAACAATATCCATGTAGCACATAGCCCACAAAGTCAGTTTGCCACACAGTCACAGCCCTTAAGGCTAAACAACACACCTAATACACTTGTAATAGGTGACTCTATTGTCGGACACACTGATGTCCCACTCACCAGGCTGAACAAGGAGAAGGTTACTGTAAGCTGCCTGTTGGGTGCCAGGATCCGCCACATAACACAAGCACTCAGGTAACTCCAAAGCAAGTACAAATATGACTCCGTCATTGTCCATGCTGGTGTGAATGACCTGAGACGTACCTCCCTGGACTACATGAAAAAAGACATACAGGAGCTCTTTGATCATGTAGCCCAGGCCGGTATGACCCTGACCTTGAGTAGCATCTTACCCTCACCAAGAGTGATGCCACAGTATAAAGACAAAATGATCAATTTTAACAATTGGCTAAAGTATTGGTGTCATTCAAAGGGGATCCAGTGTCTGTCAGCCTGGGATGACATGCTCGACAAGCCACATTGCTTCACTAGGGACGGCTTGCACCTGTCACCCCTGGGTTTTCGAATACTGTCAAAGGCTATTGCCTCCCCCATAGTGCCTTTTTTAGGCAAGGCTCAAAAGACAAACCCACCCCCATAGACAACACAAAGAAAAAAAAACTAAGGGTAATGCTGCTCAATGCCAGAAGTCTAAACCTCAAGATGCACACACTCGAGACTCTCCTCAGTATGGAGAATATCGAAATCTGTGCAGTAACAGAAACCTGGTTCAAGGTTCCCGAGAGCACCCCAGCACTAACAGGTTATACTTCATACCATGCTTTCCGGCCCCAAAACTTGGACCGAACCACAAAAGGAGGGGGAGTATCCATATTTATCAAAGATATCCACACCTCCAGGTTAGTGGCACTGCATGAAGCATTGGAGACCATCCATGTGCAACTAACAGTGGGAAAAACTACCTTTCAGTTTGTAGCCTGCTACAGACCACCCTCCCAAACACAGGAACCTCACTCGGCTTTCCTGAGAACACTGTAGAATATGAAGGTCTCTCCAAACACTATTATATTGGGTGACTTCAACTACCCAAACATCGATTGGGAAAACTACTCAAGCCCAAACACCCTCGCCCAATGGTTCCTAGAATTTATAAACTCAAATGCTATGGAACAACTGGTCACCACTCCCACAAAAGGGGAAAACATATTGGATCTGGTCATCACCAACATGGGGTCTCTATGTTCCACACCAGAGGTATACCCCTCATTGGTAAGATCAGACCATAAACAAATCTCACTGGACATCCATATTCCACCCCCATCCCTAGCCAAGGAAACCACGGTGAAGAACTTCTCAAAAGCAAACTTTACACTTCTCAAAACTGAGGTGGAATCCTTCAAAGCCCCCGGGCCAGTGGAAAATATGGCCCAAAATGCAGAATCCTTTACAAAAGCATTCTATGGACACCTACAGGAATGCATGGAACATGCTATCCCAAATAAAACCAAGACGCACTCCTCCAAAGACAGGAGACCTGTCTGGTGGACCCTGGCCATAAATAAGCTATACAACAGAAGGAGAAAGCTACTACATGACAGAGCAAAATCCCAAAAAGGGAAGGCATAACTGATCAGTACTAGCAAGAAACTACGATCCCTCATAAAATCATCTAAGGCCAGTTTCTAAAGAAAAATTGCACAAGACACTAAAGATAATCACAAGGCCTTCTTTAGTTATGTCAGAAACCTGGGAGGCAACTCCTAGATATGCTCTGAGTTAGTGCAAAATGACAAAAAATACACTGAACCCACAGATATTGCCAACATCCTGGCAGAAAAGTTCAGTGCAAACTTCTTTCCCCCTTCCCCCCAAGAAGAGCAAATGTCTATCCCAACAGAGTGTAGCCTTCCTGAGATCACAGATGCACAGGTGAGAGCTGCCCTCTCCAAAGCAAAAAACACAGCATCAATGGGACCAGACGGTGTCCCGGGCTGCGTCTTACACGAGCTCCAAGAAGAACTAAACCCTCATATAAAGTCACTGTTCAATCTCAGCCTTACTACAGGATATGTACCCAAGGAATGGCGTACAGCAACAGTGGTCCCACTCCACAAAGGTGGTGCCACAACAGACCCCAGAAACTATCACCCTATAAGCCTGACTAGCCTGGTTTGCAAAGCTATGGAGCGTATCATCATGGAAATCATAAACAAAGACATTGGGAACCTCCAGACACTGGATCCTACCCAATTTGGCTTTGTTAAGGGCAGATCTTGCCTCTTGAACCTGGTCAACTTCTTTGAAACAGTTACCAAAGCCATAGATGAAGGGAAGGTAGTCCACACAGCCTACCTGGACCTCACAAAAGCCTTCAACACAATACCCCACTCGGGCATCATAAATAAGCTCACCAGCTTAAATATCAACCCCTGTGTCACAAGATGGGTTGCAAACTGGCTCAGGGATAGAACCCACATGGTCAGAATAGCAGGTGCCATGTCAGACTCTAAAGCAGTTACAAGTGGCGTCCCACAAAGCTCAGTCCTGGGACCTCTCTTGTTCGTTATATATTTCTCCGAGGTACAGGCTAACACGGGTGGACTATGGCTGACCAAGTTCGCAGATGACTGCAAACTGGGTGCTGTAATTGACTCTCCGACTGACACAAGCATCCTCCAAAAGGGTCTCACAGAGACGGATAACTGGTGCCAGAGCCATGGCCTAAAGCTAAATGCCAAAAAGTGCATAGTCATCCCCTTTGGGAAAAACAAAGTGCCCACAAATTACCACATAGGTGGTAATCCATTGGCACGGAAGAAGTAATTAGGGACTTGGGGACCCAAGTAGATAGCAATCTCTCCTTTGACAATCACGTTGCCAAAGTGGTTAGAAAGACCTTCTATATAGCCCACCTTATCATGAAAGGGTTCACATCTAGATCAAGAGAGGTCATTGTGCCCCTCTACTCATCACTTATCAGGCCCATAATTGAGTACAATGCCCCATTTGGGATGTACCTTACCCGACACCTTCAGCAACTGGAAAGACCCCAAAAGTATCTCACTGAGAGGATCAAGGAGCTCAGACAGATGCCCTATGCAGTTTGGCTAAAGAAACTCCAGCTCTACTCAGTTGTGTACCGCCTACTCAGAGGTGATCTGTGTCTGACGTATAAAGCCATGTCCAACCCAGAATTAATGGACATGCTTCACCTCAGGAAATCCAAATCCCTTAGAGCTACATACTCCAGGGACTTGAACCTCAGCACAGAAATAAATAGGACATGCTGGAGGGACAGATTCATATCCCAGAGGCTCCCCTCACTCTGGAACAAAATCGTAATCCAGGTTAGGCAGAGCCCCTCACTGACCATCTTCAAGAGAAATCTTGACGAGTGGATGGGAAATCGTAAGTTTACCCCTGGGATCTTTTCTGTGTCCCTGCTTGACAGAGGTACAGTAAACTAACCTTAAAAGGGCTACCTTCTGTGACCTACTATACAGAGGCACAGTCAACTAATCTAAAAGGGTGACAAAGCCAAACACACTCTGGCTAGGCTTATAAATGCCCTAGGACAGATAGCCTAGTATCAACCTATGAACCTATGAATAGTTAATTTTATCATATACTGGGCATTTGAAAGTTGTTTACACGTATAGCAACAACTGCAAGACCCTGGCCTTCCTGAAATGACAATCTGCTAAAATTACCATAACAGAAAATATTTTACCAATATGTTGCTCAATACCTCATCCACCCTCCCCCAGAGAGGTATCTGGTGTACCTCTCAACTGTCCAGGTTTTCATATAATGTCCAAACTTTTGCCTGATATTTTCTCTTTTTCTCATAAAATGTGTGGTTTTCTGGCAAATCATTGAAGATGGAAATCACTAAATCATAACATACATTCAAGTTTCAGACTTCATATCCTTCAGAAAAATGCATGCTAATGAAAAAAACTTTTATTCTATCATCTTTCTAAGTTTATAAGAGCAATACTTAAAATATGTACCTGTTTTGGGGCTTTATTCCTGCCATTAATTTTGGTTTTGTCCGGATTTCTTCAGTTAAGAGGTTGAGAGGTATGTTATTTGGTGCCTTGAATGAAGAAACTGCAGATGTTCAGTAGTACCTTTTACAATTTCTTCTCATTTTTAAAGCATTCCCTCATTTTATCATAGTCATAAGTAGCATTTCTTTTTCATATGATAGATACCTTTCCTACTTCAGAACCAAAATTTAAACAAATATTTCCCTATGGCCCATGCAGCAGAATATTGCCTACATTTGCAGAGTTACATGCGTCATTTCCTAATGTACAAATTAAGGAGGACAGGCTAAAATGCAGGATTGGGACAGGGTGTGTTGTATAGCAGAAAAAGAACAGCTATTTTACCTCATCAGAGCTATATGGCAAACCTTTTAGAAATGCACTGCAGTCTTTTGAAGCGCACTGTGCATGCATTCAAGTTTAGTAACCCATTATTTTTTGTGTTATTTTCTCATATTGTAACAGCTGCAGAAGAGGTTGAGCATAACCTCAAGAGGAATCAATGGAGGCAAAAGAAGTTGGTCTCCAACCCTAAGTATGGTTAAACATCAAGGGGGAAATAAAAACCTGGAAATAAAATAACAATAACATTGAACTGAATAATTATTTAACCACAGATTGCAACTTATTTATTTAATTTCTTTATTATTATTTTTAATTTTATTTAATTTCTTTATTTCCTGATCTTGCTAAAGCTTTGACACTGTCTCTCACTCTAAACTTCTAGCTAAACTTTTCAATCGCTGGGTCTCTACTTTCTCCTTAAACTGGTTCTCAAGTTACCTCACAAATAGGCAACAATCCATTTGCTAGCAAACTTTCTTATCCCCCTTCCAACCTGTTGAGGCCCCCTCTTTTTCAATATTTTCACTAACAATCTACATTCTGCCTGTATCTTCAAAGCACTCCTTCAATATGCTGATGATTTTACTCTTATTACCACTGCCTACAGCATCCCTGATCTCTTATCTCTAACTCAGAACTCCTTTTCTTCTGTTGAAACATGGCTCTCTGATAATCAACTCATACTTAATCTTAAAAAAATGAAACTACTTCTCTTCCTTCCTAAAACACTGGCACATCACAAATCCTCCTTTTCCATAATCTCCCTCAACAATACCATCATTAAATGCAACCCCCTTACCAAACTACTAGGCATCATTATTGATGATGAATTAAAATATGACATACACATCCAACATTTTATAAAGAAAACACACCAAAAACTTGCTCTACTCTATCGTAATCAGAAATTCCTTACACCTTCCTCCAAAATATCCCTAGCCCTGTCTCTCCTATTACCTTGTCTTTTGTATGCAGCCCCTATTCTTACAAATATTCAAAATACTCCACTCTCCAAACTTGAACAAACTTATAACAAACATAATAAAATTGCCAAATTTGCCACTAGTCTCCCTTATAATTCCCATCACTGTCTCACCCTCAAAGCACTCCAATGGCCTGAATTCTCTAACCAACTATTACTTCAGCAACTACTCATTACCCATTCAATCCTGAATGAGCCCTCTTCCTGTCCCTCCATCTCTAACCTAGTATCTTATTACAACTTCTGTCATCTCCTTCACACAACCAACAAACTTCTTGATATCTACAAACCTAACACGAATACTGGAAAATCCCTCTATAAGTACTCTGTAGCCTATGCCTGGAACACAATATAAGACAGATCTTCCAAAAATACCTGTTTAAACATGAACTTAAAAACTATCTACTAAGGCCTTGGTCCTGCCCGTGTCTAAAACCCACATGACAACTTTATCATTTACTCATTTTCTACTCATTTAATCTATATCAACCCCTTTCTTTCTCCTCTTCTCTCTGTCTTGTAATTCTGTATAATTTTTTTCTGGATTTTTATTCAAAATATATTCTTGAATTGAAAACATAATAATTGTATCAGCACCATGTCTCTGTCAAATAGAGTAAGTGCATCTCATGTCTTGTACCAATTCTGTAATCTTAATGTTACTTTTATTTTTATCTTATCTACAGTATGTAATGATGATAACTGTTGCTAATATTCCTCATGTTATATCTTCTGTACAAATGTTCATTTTTGTTATGTTTCTAATTTTTACAAGATTGTGAACTAATTGGAGGTTTTCTCTTCGGGTCTCCACTGAAAATGGGCCCTTGGCTCAGCTAGATTAACCTGGTTAAAAAAATGTCAAACAAACAAACAAACAAACAAATAAATAAATAAATACATAAAATAATTGTCAGACTGTCATACTTACAGCTATTGTAAGTGATCAGTAAATAAAAGTGCCCATTTTCAGTGCAGGCCTGAGAAGAAAAGTTCCACAATCACAATCTGTCAAAAAATTGTAGATATTTTAAATCACAAAGCATCATGTAACACTACAAAAAATATTTATTTATTTTATTTTATATTTGATTACTGGATTGGTCTGATTGGGCAATCGGGTGCCCGTTTTCAGCAGAGACCTGGGGAGAAAAACTCCACATACATAGCAATCTTAAAAAAATACAAAATACAAAAGCTCCACATACATGATAAAAATACAAACGTCAGAGATGAGTACAAATCAATAGAGCAAACAATAGTATATCATGGCATAGTATGATGAGATATTACAGAAGTGTACAATATATAGAGTGTACAGTAATAAAGCAGAACATATAATGTATCTGAGTAAAAACTCATTAGTCATATTATTTGCTACATAGATTAGTATGTGATAAATGGGACCTGAGACAATTTTAATAAGATATTTAAAACAGATATTAGAGATTACATTACTAGAGACAGTGAGGGGAAACTGAGGGTTGTCTTAGTATGAGAGAAGGTGTTCATATTAGGGTTATAGAAGGAAGTAAGGATGAAGAGAAAAGGATATTATAAGAAGAGTGCAGGGTAGGGTGTCTTCAGGTAGCTTAAGCGAGTATGGAGGAAGGAGAAAGAGAAAGAGGAAGTGGATATAGTAAGGTAGTGGGAAAAACAGAAAGGAGTGGAGTTGGAGGTTGGAGAAGGTTATGAGGTGTGACTTCGTTTGAAGGGGGATGAGCAAAGTATAGTAAGTACATTCAGCCAGGATTAGTGCAGAAGCAGGTCCATGATGTTGTAAAGTGTTCTTTTAGGGAGCATTTAAAGGTGGGTAGGTTAAAAATAGTTCCAGTGGTTAGAGGTGGAGAGTTCCATTTTTTTGCAACTGAGTATGAGTATAGGCTTTGTCCAGGGAATTTATTTGGTTTATTATGGTAAGATTTCTTTTAGGGAAATATATATATATGTATATATATATATATATATATATATATATATATATATATATATAGGGTATGTAGAGTTTTACAGTGATGGGTAAAGGAGGATGCATTAGTAGCAAACTTGTCAATTTTGTTGTAGCAGCTTTCAAGTTAGTTTTTACAGATGACTGTAAATTGGTTAAAATTGGGGATCCATAAAATAGGGTGGGCAATAAGTAGGTTTTGGATAGAGTACTTTTTGTAGGTGTGCTCATAAAATGTTTGTTTCTATATAGCACACCTAGTTTTTGACACCTTTTTTTGATATTGCTTTGGATATGGGGGTCAAATTAAAGATTATCATCTATTATGACTCCTAATAGTTTGACATGGTGAACTAATTCAATTTCAGTGCCATTTACCAAAAAGATTTCGAAAGATACTTTGTTAGGGATGTGAGTTATTGGGGTAAAGAGGAGTTTTTTTGGGGGGGGTTCGGTAAGAGCTGGGCTTTTGTGAGCAATGTTTCAATGGCAATGACAGCTTGTTGAGTGATTTACTGGAGGTGAGTTAAGGTGTCTGAAGAGCAGATGATGGCAGAGTCATCTGCATAGTGAATTAATGTGCCTTCACAAGAAGATGAATGCAGTTTATTGATAAAAATATTGAATAGTAAACGGCCATGGATGGGCGGCCATGGTGGTGTAGTGGCTAGCATTGCCACCTCACAGCAAGAGGTTCTCTGGTTCGATCCTCAGCTGGGGTGCCTTCTGTGCAGAGTCTGCATGTCCTCCCTGTGGTCACGTGGGTTTCCTCCGGGGTGTTCCAGTTTCCTCCCACATCCCAAAGACATGCTGCAGGTGGATTGGACACTCTAAATTGGCCCTAGGTGTGAGTGTGTGCATGTGCCTTCTGTGGAAGGTTGGGTTCCGGGCTGGCAACTCGACACCGTAAAACTCCACTGCCAATCATGAGCGGACAAGGTGATCCGCTGTGGCGACCCCTAACCGGGAAAAGCCGAAAGAAGAAGAAGTAAACGGCCAAGGATGGACATTTGTAGGACTCCTGTGAAAGTGGGAAGGTATTCAGAGATGGACTCTTGCCATTTCACAGCTTATTTCCTGTTGGCAAGGTAGCTGGAGAACCATTGAATAAATGGAGATGATAGACTTAGGGTGGAAAGTTGATTGAGGTGTTTACTGTGAGAGACTATGTCAAAGGCTTTTGACAGATCTAGAAATACTGCAGAAACAAGTTTATTAGAGTTGTGAGCTTTATTGACAGTGTCTGTAAGCAAGCAATAATGCCTAACAGGGTGTGTGTTAATGTGCAATTAACTGTGGCATCAAGCCTCTACACCTTGCAAGGGCACTAATTATACATTAATACACACCTTCTCGGGCATTATTGCACTTAGAGAATGGGCTATCTGTAAAATTGTTGTGTTTTACTATATATATATATATATATATATATATATATATATATATATATATATATATACACATATATATATTTTATCACTATTTATTTTTTAGTGTCTTTTTGATGCAAAATGGTTCCTCCACCTAATGTTTCAAACTTGCTGTAGTATATGTTAATGGTGTTGGAGGAAGCATTTTACAGCCAAACTATAACATTTAAAAAATAAGCAGGTTATTTTTTAGTCCCTTACTCCTAAATCATTTGGTTGGAGATTGAAGTTACTATATAATGACATACATTTGAGCTTCAGATTTCCTTTAGTTTAGCAGCACTGTAATCTTATAAGAGCAATAATTAAGATTCTATTTTACAGCCTTTGCACCCACTTTACTTTAGGCTTTATCCAGATTTCTTCAGCTGAAAGATGCAGAGGTTTGTAAACCCCTTTACTGCTGCTGCTGCCAGTAGTCATCACACACACACACACACACACACACACACACACACACACACACACACACACACACACACACACACACACACACACACACATGAACACACACATATGCTTTTTATTTTACACTCGACACTTAACTGATCTGTCTCTCATACTCATACAGGCATACACTTCCACTAACATATACACACATTTTTTTTATTTTACTTTTATTTTATTTTACACTCGCTAAACAGCAAAAGCTTAGCACGCATAAAATAATGGTGGCCATTCTGTTTTTCTCATTCCGAGCTCCACGGTGGCTTGATAAGCTGCCATGAAGTAGCAGACTTGTTTTTCAGCAGGCATTATGCTCGTTCTCCAATCAGGGTACTAATGTACAGTTAGCCCATTCTCTAAATGATAGTAATGGAATGGAAGTGCTGTTATCTGGATAAAATCTATGTTGCGATTGGTGATTAGCTTATTTTGTAAGAGATACTGGAGAAAGTGTTGATGTATACATCTTTCAAGGATTTTAGATAGGAAAGACAGGATGGCTGTGTAATGGAAATTTGTAATGTCAGTGGAATTACCTGCTTTATGTAAAGGGATAATATGTGCCATTTTCCATTAGTTCGGGACACGATTCTGTAACTGATATATTAGTAAGAATTCTGACTGGGCATGTTATTATATCTGCAGCTAGATGTAGGTATTTCCTGGGGAGGTTGTCACCTGAGGAGGAACAAGGTTTTAGTTTATGTAAAAACTTTTTTATGAGAGTTATAGAAACTGGTTGAAAATTAAAGTGTGTGGAGTTGTCTATGTGTGTATTGGAGAGGTTGCAGTTAGGTGAGTTTTGTAAAGGAGCTTGCTAGGGTCTAAGGTAGACGAAGGTAGCTCATGGAAAGGGTTATATTAGGCGAGTTTCAGGTAAAGTTGGCTATGCATTCTATGAAGTATGTATTGAAATAGATAGCTGTTTGAAGAGGGGGAATGCCTGGGTATGGGCTGGGATCCTTTTTTGTGCCTTGTTTGATGAGAGAGGACATGCGGACCAGAATTTTTAGGGTTGTGTTTATGGATATTTAGCAGGTAAGTATACAATGACTTTTTATTTCTATTAACTTGATTCTTGGCTTGATTTTGTAGCTGTTAGAATAGTTGCAGATTTTTGTCATTTTTATTTTTTTAGCCAGTTAACCCATACTTCATCTCTGTCTTTCAGGAGTTTGCATTGGTTGATGATCCATGGGATATAGTTATTTTTAATTCTTTTTCTATATTGTGGGGCTGAGGTGTTAAGACTGTTTGGAAATGCTGCACTGAATTATTCAACTGCATCATTTAAGGGGAGTCTTTTTAGGATGAACCAGTTATCTGCTTTCAGAGCTTCAATGAAAGAGTCTTTGGAGAAACTGGAGAGATTGCAGGTAGTTTTGAGCTCATGGCTTTTGTTGTGTAATATTCCTGTGGGTATAAACTGGTAGATGGTCACTTAGTGTATCCGTGAGGGTACATGTGAAGGTAAAATTAGATGGGTAGGTAACCACAATCCAGTCCAGGCTAGATTGTTGGGAATTATTTTTGCCATATCTCATTGGTGTATTAATAAGTTGAGTGAATCCAAAGAGGTTCATGCTGTTAATTGAATTAGCAGATAAAGACTGCCAGACAATGTTTATATCATCCAGGAGGATAATTTAATTTTTGATTGTATCTGATGTCCAGGATAGTTTGTTTTCAAGTATTGGAATATTCTGTCCTGGGGAGATGTATAGCACAGCAATGCGTATGTTATTGGCTCTATTAAGTTTTAGAAATGAGATTAGGATTTCTGCTTTTCCAGATTTGGGATTGTGTCTGTACAGGGAGTAACTGTGAGCATATTTGGGAAGATTACAGCTATTCCACTGTCTTTTTATATGTTCTATCAAGACTAGTAATAATACTATAAGCAGAGGGTAGTATATCAGCATCTTTTATTTCAGGCTTTAGCCAGGTCTCTGTTGTGGCTATGATATTTGGGTTCTGTTGAGCCATCCAGGCATGAAAACCCGTGATTTTGATGCATATGTTTTGAAGGTTTAGAGTGACTATTTTTCAACTTTTAGGGTGTATTCTTTGGTTTTGGGGTTTGGTTGGGACCTGGGTTGGGGTGGATGTCACTACATGGATGGTGGAGAAAGATGAATTGTTTATTATGGCAGTTTTAGTACAGATGGGTAGCAGTATTACCTTAACATTGGGAAAGGCATGTTTTAGTATTTATTGGTTATGACAGTGGAATGAAGTTATGGGAACTAAGCTTAAAGAGATTTTTGAGTAGCTAGTGGGAAGATGGTTAATAGCTGAGGATGATGTAATGGTTGAGCTGTGCTTATTTATTATTACTATTGGTGGGGATGTTAGGAATGAGAAGAGGAGGAGGATGAATAAGGTGATACTGGAGTGGAACAGTATGGTTAGTGTTGTGCAAATCTTGTTGTATGGTGAGTTGAGTTAATGAGCAGTTATAATAGTGCGAAGAATATGTAGGTTTTGATGGTGGGAGCAGAGTGAGATCTGAGAATGAATTTAGAGCAGAAGTGGGTGGGGATGATATGAGAACAGTTTGTGATTGGATAGGATAGGAGAATGAATAGACGAGGCAACATTAACAGTGGTATAAGTTTAGATGTAGTGGGGGTGGTTGGGAATTGCGAGTAGGGTAGGGGAGTGGAATGAAGCCCAAGCATAGTGAGGACTGAACAGAGCAGGTTGGCCCACCCTGGAGAAACAACCAGGAAGACAGTCTGTAAAGCTGCAATGAGACAGGAGGGAAAACAAGTCCTGATAACTTTAAAGGAAGCAAAACAAGCTGCTAGATTATTAAGACACACCTATGTTAACTGCAGCAGACAGTATGCAGTGAGTTTAGCTTGAAATTAATTTAAAAAAGCAGATATGGGATGAAACCTATGCCCTGGTTATTATATTGCATTTTAACTCTGTTTTCAGCCAATTTCAGTTGTTTATTTAGGGACTATAGGTATTAGAAGACATGTATCCGTTAGAGTACAATAAGAATAGATTGTTGTTATAGGAGTTTTGGGGGGGTCAACTAGGTGTTTGCACACTGACCTCTGTATTAGCTAGCTTTAAATGCATTGTGCAGATTAAAACTCCAATTTATTTTTAATTTGCTCTAGGTTATATCACTGTTTTAAAAGTAGTTATACTTAAAAAGCTAATATACAGCAGTTTTGAATGACACAGTTCACACTTTGAGTTTTGGATATGTCTGGAGAAGCTTTAGTTTGATTTGTGGCTGGATATACAGTTTGAGATCCCTCAGTGAAAAACACATCCCAGTAGGCTGAGGCATGGAGACCACTTAACTTTGAAATGATAAACTAAGACAGGGCTGCTAGAAGAGAAAAACATGTAAAATGGATACAAAGACAAAGTCTTTGAACTCTACTTGAGGCAAGTCAAAGCATTTAATTTTATTGTCATAGGTTTTATTTGTTTTTTCCAGGGAAGTTTTATACTGCTAGGGAAAAATATGCTAAAGTGCTAATTTAGCTTCATCTTAAGCAGTATAAGGCCTGTCGGTGGGGGCTGGGGTGTCCATCCAGCTGTTTCAATGCTACAGTATAGAACACACTGATGCAGAAGTGAGGAAAAATAAATATATTTAAGTTTAATTTGATTCTTGGAAACTGATATACCTAGGTTTTAACTTAAGTTATTTCTCCTTTTGTACATATATGTATGTATATATATGTATATATATGTATATGAAAACATGGGAGGTCTATCCCCTTGAAAAAAAAATTATTTTATTCATTTTATTTAACATTTGTTGACCGGGAAAGTTTGACTAGGTTCCACAGATCCTGTTTTCAGCAGTGGCTCGGGGAGAAATGCTTCAGAACCATGTCTTTAGAATTTAGAATAGGAAGAAATATTACACATCCTCTCCCACCTCCTCCAGCACAACCATTTAATGTGTTTGTGTCTGTGTCTTCCTTGTCTGGTCTTTCCCCATTGTCCGACGTTTCTGTCTGCCACCTTTCCAACCTTATAAAAGTCAGGACAGAGTATCTATATAAGGACACCTTCAGAAAGAATTCAAGTTAATATAATGTATTGATAAGCTGCAGTGCTCAGCCATAACCAGACAAAATCTCATGGAAAGTTCTCAAGAGATTTGTGCAGCTCTGGTGTCACTACCTCCTGCCAAAAATAGATAGGATGACAGCATTCATGAATAAGCATGCATGTGAAGCATGTCCACAACAGTAGGGACATTTCCACACATAAAATGCTTTTTCATATTGGTTTATACTGACTCAGCTCTACAAGACTGTACTAGGTATTTACTTGGAAGGCTGAGCATTTTTAAAACCAACACTGCATGTTTGCACTTTGCTCATTTAAATACACTATTCACAGTTTCCGCTAGCAAATTTGTGAAATGTAGAGTTATGAATACCACCCTATATCTCAATTCCTCTCAAATATGTATCCCTGTATGGAGAATCAGCTGCATTACAGGTTTTCTTACCCAACAATCATGCTTAGTAATTAAAAATATCCTGCTTCCTAAACTATCCTTAACAGCTCTATGAAATAGCAAAAGTACCAAAAGTCTGCGAAAAGCACAAAATAAAATATGCAGATTTGTAAGACATACAAACCAACCCACATATAACAGTGTCAGTGGTGAAACAGGTAGCACATTCGCCTTTGGTGCAGGAGGCTGTGGGTTATATTCCCATAGCAGGCAGATCAATTGCTGCCACTGTAATGCATCATGGGGGGGGGGTGCTCCATTCCTGAATGCATTGTCCTTCAGATGAGATATTAAACCAAGGTTCTATCAGATTGTGTTGGTAGTTGCACAGGTGGATGTAAAGGATCCCAAAGCACCTATCAAAAAGCAGGGAAGTCCCCTCATGCCCTGGCCATATTTCTCTAGCAGTATAAATACCACCTTGAGTCTCCTGTGAAAAGAAACCACTGGCCTAGTGGGACTAACTTTGTTAACAAAAGGGCAATAGTCATTACTGCAAAGTTGTAACACATGCAAAGTATTTTTTATCACTGAAAGAGCCCCTATTTATTTGCAGGTCCCCTATGCAAACTACTACACAATAAATTCTGCCACCTTTACCTCATAAACTGCATCTTAGTGAACTCAATTACCCCCAGGAAATCATCTACCAGGCACTAAAACCCTAACACATCCCCATTTCACAGTTAATACCACAGGAGCAGCATTCTCAATAGCTGGTCCCACTTGCAGAATTCTGTATCTACAAATATTCAGAATTAACCCAGTGAAGAGTTATCTAAAGGTTCACTGCTAGGAGAAGCTTGTGAATGTACCTGTTTCAACCCTAATCCTACCTGACCTTTTCCACCTACTTAACAACTGTATCTCTGTATCCTAATCTCCACCTCTGTCATTAACATATCTCCAGCAGCTCTACCTTTTCTTTTCTTTAATTTCCACCTTTAAAAGCAAAAACACATAATTTTTTAAATTTCTAATTTATGTTAACAACCGTAATTGACTCTATTATCCATACTTCCACTACTTAATTGTGGTCTTAAATGAAGGCATTATAGGTTCATAGGTTCATACTAGGCTATCTGCCCTAGGGCATTTATACGCCTAGCCCGAGTGTGTGGCTTTCACCACCCCTTGGAATGAGAATACTATGCCCATTTACGGTTTAGTTTACTTTGCCTCTGTCTAGTAGTGACACAGAAGTGACCCCTGGGGTAAACCTACGATCTCCCATCCACTCGTCAAGATTTCTCTTGAAGAGAGTCAGTGAGGGGCTCTGCCTAACATGGACTGGAATTCTGTTCCAGAGTGTAGGGAGCCTCTGGGTTATGAATCTGTCCCTCCAGCACGTCCTATTTATTTCTGTGTTGAGGTTCAAATCTCTCGCTCTCGTGGCTCTGGTGGATTTGGATTTTCTGAGGTGGAGCATGTCCATTAATTCTGGATTGGACATGGCCTTGTCAGACATAGATCGCCTCTGAGTAGGTGGTATGCGACTGAATAGAGCTGGAGTTTCTTCAGCCGGGCAGCATATGACATATGTTTGAGACCCTTGATCTTCTTGGTGAGGTACTTTTGGGGTCTTTCTAACTGCTGCAGGTGTCGGGTAAGGTACATCCCAAATGGGGCATTGTACTCAATTATGGGCCTGATAAGGGAAGAGTACAGGGGCACAATGACCTCTCTTGATCTAGATGTGAATCCTTTCATGATAAGGTGGGTAGTATAGAAGGTCTTCCTAACCACCTTGGCAACGTGAGTGTCAAATGAGAGGTTACTGTCAACTTGGGTCCCTATGTACCTGATTACTTCTTCCGTACTTAATGGATTACCACCTATGTGGTAATTTGTGGGTACTTTGTTCTTCCCAAAGAGTATGACTATACATTTTTTGGTGTTCAGTTTAAGGCCATGGCTCTGGCACCAGTTATCCATTTCTATGAGGCCTTTCTGAAGGATGATTGTGTCCACTGGAGTATCAGTTATGGCGCCCAGTTTGCAGTCATCTGCGAACTTTGTTAGCCATAATCCTCCTATGTTTGCTTGCACCTCAGAAAAATAAATGCCGAACAAGAGGGGTCCCAGGACCGAGCCCTATGGGACACCGCTTGTGACTGGCTTAGAGTCTGACATGGCTCCAGCAATTCTGACCTTGTGGGTTCTGTCCTTGAGCCAGTTTGTAACCCATCTTATGACATATGGGTTTAAGTTTAAGCTGGTGAGCTTGTCTATGATGCCCGAGTGGGGTATTGTGTCGAAGGCTTTTGCAAGATCAAGGTAGGCTGTGTGAACTGCCTTACCCTCATCAATGGCCTTAGTGACTGTTTCAAAAAAGTCGACCAGGTTCAAAAGGCAGGATCTGCCCTTGACAAAGCCGAATTGGGTAGGATCCAGTGTCTGTAGGTCCCCAATGTCTTTGCTTATGAGTTCCATAATGATCCTCTCCATAGCTTTGCAGACCAGGCTCGTCAAGCCTATGGGGTGGTAATTTCCAGGGTCCGTAGAAGCACCTCCTTTGTGGAGTGGGACCACTGTTGCTGTACGCCATTCTTTGGGTATGTATCCTGTAGTAAGGCTAAGATTAAACAGCAGCCTTATGTGTGGGTTTAGTTCCTCTTGGAGTTCATGTAGCATGCAACCCGGGATACCGTCTGGTCCCATTGATGCTGTGTTTTTAGCTTTGGAGAGGGCGGCTCTCACCTGGGCATCTGAGATGTCAGGGAGGCTACACTCTGCTGGGATAGATATTTCTCCTTTTGGGGGAGGGGGAGAGAAATTTGCACTGAACCTGTCTGCCAGTATGTTGGCAATGTCTGTGGGTTCAGTGTATTTTTTGTCATTTTGGACTAACTCTGAGCATATCTGGGAGTTTCCACCCAGGTTTCTAACATAACTAAAGAAGGCCTTGTGATTGTCTTTAGTGTCTTTTGCGATTTTTCTCTCGAAGTTGGCCTTGGATGATTTTATGAGTGATCGTAGTTTTTTGCTAGTACTGATCAGAGATGCCTTCCCTTTTGGGGATTTTGCTCTGTCATGTAATAGCTTCCTCCTCCTGTTGTAAATGTTAATTAATTATTAAATAAATATGCAAATAGCCATCCAGATTGTCCTAAGTATGACTGATTCAACTGTAATATTACTGATGTTAGTATACAATATCTACTGTTAGTATACAATATCTTAATTAACTCTAATTAAAAAGTCATCATTGTTGACAGCAACAGTATATGCAATTATTATAAACACATCTACTGTAAATAACTCTGCACTGATTGTAATTACCTTACATGGAAACAACCTTTACCTGTATTATTGTATTTTGCTTCTTTAACATTTGTTAGTATGCAATTAAAGTAATTCATATGTGTAGTAACAACTGTCTAGCTGTAGGTAATTCATGTATATACCATTTAATGACTCAGGTCATAGCTGAAAAGGGTCAGGATAGACTAGTCCACTTAACTTTATTTAATTTATTAACTGGGTAAGACATTAATTTTATTAAGCATGTAGTCAATGGATGGGATTCTGAAAAGTCTTACCCCATAGTACTCAAGAGTTTTTGGAGTATTTAAAGGGACAATGTAATGCTTTTGTAGTACTTAAATGCAAAATATAAGAAACATAGTTTATGTGTAATGTGCATGTGAATTAGAACATTGACTATGCAAATTTATACAGATAATGCACTAATGCAGATTATGTTGGCTTTGCTTACATTATGGACACACACACACACACACACACACACACACACACACACACACACACACACACACACACACACACAATTACAATATGTATATATAGAGAAAAACAATTACTGTAATGGAACTTTCTTTTTTACACAGACACAGAGCTGTGCAATTACTTGTAGATGAGGTAGGTAGGCAGCATATTGTTATGGGCAGTTGTGCATAGCAAGCAGATTTCTATGCTAAGAATGTGACTTACATGAGAACAACATACATTGGTAGAAAATATACACTAGTGCCCACAACAGGTGCCCACAACAACCATTGCAGTAAATGTATTGTCATTTACACAGAACAGTTTCCAAAGGAAGCCTTACAAATGAATGTAGTATCACAATTTTTAGTACCTTCTTTGTAAAATTCACCTTCAACAAACACACGGCAGTAGAACAATAATCATGACCGTTTTGAACACAGACCTTAAAAGTAATATGGCACAAGTGATGTGACATAAAATAAGTGGATATACTTTGGTATAAGGCAGCTACATGATTTCCCCGTATTGAAATAATCCAATGTGTGTGTGTGTGTGTGTGTGTGTGTGTGTGTGTGTGTGTGTGTGTGTGTGTGTGTGTGTGTGTGTGTGTGTCTGTGTGTATGTATGTGTATATATATGTATATATATATATATATATATATATATATATATATATATATATATATATATATATATATTTATGAGCAGAATAATTACAGACTTATATAACACATCGGTTGCCATGTTTTCTTTTTAGCACCATGTATCACTAATTGGACATCATTAACATGCAGTGTTTCAGAATTTAATGGCATTATAGCACAAAGTACCAATGCCTGCCAAACGTTAAGTCCAGAACCATGTGCCAAAATTCACAAGTCTTACAGGGGAAACCAGCTCTATCAGTGTAGAGGGATAATGTCTTTACTATGATCAAAGTAGCCTGGTTTCAATTAGTGGCCCAAGCACATGGAAGAGCTAATGGGAGAAGAGAGGAATGATAAGGCTATACCTGCTCATCTCTATTCAAAGGGGGTGTGGGGATGACATACTGATGTCAGGTAGGCCTCTAATGAATCCTCAGTAAAGGCCAGAGCCATGAACAGTGGCCAGTGTAAGTGAATGCACAGACCTATGTGGTGTGTCACAATTTTAGAGGGGTATATGTATACACATACCTAAAGAGATGCTCATGCCTAACAGTTCATTATGGTCTTCTGAATATCACTAGCATACAGGGGATTAGTTCTCTTTCTACAGTGTTAAACCATCCTCTATGAGTAACAATGTTGGTTCCCAGTCTCACACTTCTCCTGCACCCTGTCTTCACCAGTCCATACCAGCTGGTGAGCCTGGCCTAGAGTTTTAAATATTTGGGTGATGGTGTATAACTGTGGTATCAAGGAACGAATGCTCAGGACAGATATACTTTCTCACATGTAATCACATCCAGCAGAACCACCACAGATTTAAGAAAAAGCAAAAAGCCTTGCAGATGAACACATGTATGATGCAAGATTTATTATCAGAGTGAGAGATCAGCAGAGTTACAGGAATATCTAGGCTTTCAGTTATGCTTTGAATGTCGCAGACAGAGTATAGTGCAGTATGATACCTGGATGTACATACAGCTGATATCTGCTAATATTTGGTAGCCTGCTGCCTGAGCACTATGATCATATGTGTGTGTGTACAATACTGAACAGTGTAATTCCATGTGTAACAGAGAAATGAAATTGATTCATGCATATTGGTAAAGCAATTACTGTGCACACAAGTTAATGTAACAATATGGTCACATATCACTCATCAGCAGTACTAGGGACTGTACTTGCTAATATAAAAGGCTTTGTCATGCTGGTAAAATGTAGTTTAATGTGTAAGGAACTGAACAGTTATGATTAGCATATTACTCAATCACCCATAAGTACTTGTTGCATACCTATAAGAAAGGTTCTATGATAACTATGATTACATGACAGGAGATGTGATACTCATTGTATTCCAGTAGTAGCATACATAGGTACAATGAAATGCATTGAATATGCATTATGTTTATACAAACAGATTAGCAACCATGTGTAACAAATACTGTTGATACATAAATAATAGCATAAAATGAATAAGGCAAAATACCGTAGCTGAGATAGACTGTTGGCAAAATAAACGGACAATACAACAAACAAGCCAACAAAATAAGACACTGCCCAGGAGCTCATAAAATACACTTTAATCAACAGTAAGCACTTTCACAGCTGATGAAGCAGTTGTGAAAGCGCTTACCATTGATTAAAGTGTATTTTATGAGCTCCTGGGCAGTGCATTATTCCATTGGCTTGCTTGTTTTATATAAATAATAGCCTTTAGTTACTTTCTTTTTTGTAAATGTACTGTATCATTGAAATGTACTCACAAGCGAGGAGAGTATGTTGAGCAGATGGAAAGAGTACTTTGAGGGGCTGATGAATGAAGAGAATGAGAGAGAGAGAAGGTTGGGTGATGTGGGGATAGTGAATCATGAAGTACAATGGATTAGCAAGGAGGAAGTAAGGATAGCTATGAAGAGGATGAAGAATGGAAAGGCTGTTGGTCCAGATGACATACCAGTGGAAGCATGGAGGTGCTTAGGAGAAATGGAAGTGGAGTTTTTAACCAAATTGTTTAATGACATCTTGGAAAGTTAGAGGATGCCTGAGGAGTGGAGAAAAAGTGTTTTGGTACATATTTTTAAGACTAAGGGTGATGTGCAGAGCTGTAGTAACTACAGAGGGATAAAACTGATCAGCCACAGCTTGAAGTTATGGGAAAGAGTAGTGGAAGCTAGGTTAAGAAGGGAGGTGATGATTAGTGATCAGCAGTATGGGTTCATGCCGGGAAAGAGCACTACAGATGCGATGTTTGCTCTGAGAGTGCTGCTGAAAAATATAGAGAAGGTCAGAAGGAGTTGCATTGTGTCTTTGTGGACTTGGAGAAAGCATATGATAGGGTGCCTAGAGAGGAGTTGTGGTATTGTATGAGAAAGTCAGGAGTGGCAGAGAAGTATGTAAGAGTGGTACAGGATATGTACAAGGGTAGTGTGACAGTGGTGAAGTCTGCAGTGGGAGTAACAGATGCGTTTAAGGTGGAGGTGGGATTACATCAAGGATCAACTCTGAGCCCTTTCTTATTTGCAATGATGATGGACAGGATGACAGATGAGATCAGACAGGTGGCCCCATGGACTATGATGTTTGCAGATGACATTGTGATCTGTAGTGAGAGTAGGGACCAGGTTGTGGAGACCCTGGAGAGGTGGAGATATGCTCTAGAGAGGAGAGGAATGAAGGTCAGCAGGACTAAGACAGAATATGTGTGTGTGAATGCGAGGGAGGATAGAGGAATGGTGAGGATGCAGGGTGTAGACTTGGCAAGGTGGATGAGTTTAAGTACTTGGGATCAACAATTCAGAGTAATGGTGAGTGTGGAAGAGAGGTGAAGAAGAGAGTACAGGCAGGGTGGAATGGGTGGAGAAGAGTGTCAGGAGTGATTTGTGACAGACGAGTACCAGTAAGAGTGAAAGGGAAGGTCTACAAGAGGGTAGTGAGGCCAGATATGTTGTACGGGTTGGATAGGGTGGCATTGACAAAAAGGCAGGACTCAGAGCTGGAAGTGGCAGAGTTAAAGATGTTAAGATTTTCACTGGGTGTAACAAGGATGGACGGGATTATGAATCAGTATACTAGAGGGTCAGCTCAGGTTGGATGGTTTGGAGACGTCAGAGAGACGAGATTGCATTGGTTTGGACATGTGCTGAGGAGTAATGCTTGGTATATTGGGAAAA
This sequence comes from Protopterus annectens, assembly GCF_019279795.1. Classification (NCBI taxonomy): domain Eukaryota; kingdom Metazoa; phylum Chordata; order Ceratodontiformes; family Protopteridae; genus Protopterus; species Protopterus annectens. Next base: position 292,377,804 of record NC_056726.1, on the reverse strand, counting down.
GGTGCTAAGGATGGAGCTGCTAGGTAAGAGGAAAAGAGGAAGGCCTAAGATTAGGTTTATGGATGTGGTGAGAGAGGACATGCAGGTGGTTGGTGTGACAGAGCAATATGCAGAGGACAGGAAGAAATGGAAACAGATGATCCGCTGTGGCGACCCCTAACGGGAACAGCCAAAAGAAAAGAAGACTGTATCATTGTTTGTTGGTAAGCTGTATAAGTCACTAGAGTAATATTTACAGTAGATGAATGTTGCTATTTGATGAGTACAGTTGCCTCTACTGTATGACTTTTGGAGGTATATAAAACACTTATGCTTCTCTGACTTTGGAGAATGTTGTCATGAGGTTTATGGGAAGCAATACTGCTATAAGATGTGCTCATGACTCGTGGCCAAAAATCATAGGTTCATAGGTTGTTACTAGACTAACGACCACTAAGGTCCTTACAAGCCTAGCTGCACACCCCAAAGCATTTGGGTCCCAAGTATCATACAGGGAGGGGTCATGTTAGTAGGCAGGTAAATAAGGATTTGTAGTAGGGGGTGTTAGTTAGGGTAATACTTTCTTATTGATGGCCTCTGTCCATAAGGGACATAAGGGCCAGACAAGGGGTAAATGTATGATTTCCAATCTAGTTGTCAAGGTTTGATTTGAATAGGGTTGGGGATGAACTCCGTTTAACATGGATGGGGAGCCTCTTCCAAAGTGTAGGGATCCTTTGGGATACATATCTGTCTCTCCAGCACATTCTGTTTATGTCACAAGCAAAGTTCAGATCCTTGGAAATAGTGTTTCTCATTCTATTTGTTTAGCACGTATGCAACAGATCCATCAGGGAGGAGTCTGAGGAAGTCCTGTAAGGCATGCAAAGATCCCCTCTCAGCAGTCTGTAGGAAACTGAATACAGACTCAGAGCCTTTAGGCAATCAGTGTAGGACAGGGTCTTCATGCCCTGAATTCTCCTGGTGAGAAACTTTTGTGGTAATTCTAACTATTGCAAATGTCTGGTTAGATACATGCTAAATGGGGCTATGTATTCAATGACAGGTCCAACAAGGGATAAGTAAAGTGGTACTATAACTTTCTTAGACCTAGAGGCCATACCATTACCTATAAGTTGGGTGACATAGAATGATTTTCTTACTGTCTTAGCTACATGTTAGTCATAGGCCAGATTGCTGTCTACATATGCTCCTAGATCCCTTACTACTGGGTTGATTCTTAGGGGCATTTTATCGATGGAGTAATTAGCTTACATTGACATTTTCCCAAAGGGCATTACAATGCATTTTTTGGCACTGAGTTTTAGGCCATGGCTTTGGCACCATTCATTTGTCTGTATTAAACCCACTTGCAAGATGTTTGTGTCTTGGGGGAACCTATAATATCTCTCAATTTACAGTCATCTGGAAATTTGTTGAGCCAGAGGATTTAACATTAGCCTTGACTTCCTAGAAGTAGATGCCAAATAGGAGGAGGCCCAGCAAAGAGCCCTGGGTTACTCCATTGGTGACTGGTCTCTTGGTGGAGGTAGTCTCACCAATCCTGACTTCTAGGGTCCTGTCTGTGAGCCAGCTGGAAAGCCTGTGAGTTATGTAAGGGTTTACAACTAGCTCAGAGAGTTTGTCAGCAATGCCTGAGGGAGATATTGTATCAAATTCCTTAGCCAGGACAAGATACACAGTATGCATTGTTTTACCCTCTTCCATTGCCTTGGTGACCCTCTCAAAGGAGTCTACCAGATTAAGTAGGCATGACCTAAAGCCAAACTGGGATGGGTCCAGTGTCTGTAGGTTGCCAATATCCTTGTTTATCATTTCCATGAGAATTCGTTCCATGGCTTTGCATATTAGGTTTGTTAGACTGATGGCTCTATAGTTCCCTGGTTTGCTTGATGGTCCACCCTTGTGGTGAGGAATGACTGTTGTGGTTCTCCATTAACTTGGAATGTAGCTTGTTTCAAGACTGTAGTTGAAGAGTGCCTTAAGTGGTCCTTATAGGTCATGTTTTAAACTGTTCAGGAGGCAACCAGGGATGTTGTTGAGACCCATGGAGGCAATATTCTTGGCTTTAGTGAGCGCTGCTAGCATCCACTCCCTGCTGATAACTGGGGTAAGGGTGTAAGTATGTTGGAGGGGATTTCACCTGTGGAGCTGGAGGGGGAGAGGGGGGTTCATAGGTAGGTACTAGGCTATCAGCCCAAGGGCCTACGCAAGCCTAGCCAGCAAGGTTCCATAGCTTACACCACCCAAGAAAGTTATTTTCCTGTGCTACTGTCCAGCAGAGACACAGAAGTGATCCCTAGGGTGTATTTCCTATTTCCCATCCACTCATCAAGATTTTTCTTGAAGAGTGCTAATGAAGAACTTTGCTTGACATAGATGGGTAGCTTGTTCCAGAATATAGGAAGACTCTGGGACAGGAATCTATCCCTCCAGCATGTCCTGTTTATTGTGGTGACAAGGTTTAGGTCCCTAGAGCATGTAGCTCAGAGGGATTGGAATTTCTTTAGGTGTAGCATGTCCAACAGCTCCGGGTTTGACATAGCTTTATATGTTAGGCAGAGATCACCTCGGAGTAGGCGATATGCTACAGAGTAAAGCTGGAGTTTTTTGAGGCGGTCAGTGTAGGGCATTTGTTTGAGGCCAGTACTCCTCTTTGTGGGGTACTTCTGTGGCCTTTCTAGCTGCTGTAGATGGCTTGTGAGGTGCATTCCAAAAGGGGCATTGTACTCTATAAATGGCCTTATGAGTGATGAGTAGAGGGGAACAATGACCTCTTTTTTTCTGGATGAGAACCCTTTTATGATGAGGTGTGCCACATAGAAGGACTTCCTGACTACTGTAGCGATGTGACTATCAAAGGAGAGACTACTGTCCACCTGGGTCCCAAGGTCTCCTATCACGCATTCAGTGTTAAGTAGATTGCTGCCTATGTGGTAGTTCATGGGTACAGAGTTTTTACCAAAGGGGATGACACTGCACTTTTTGGCATTGAGCTTGAGGCAATGGCTCTGACACCAGACATCTGTCTCAGTGAGGCCCTTCTGTAAGATGTCCACATCATTTGGGGACTTGACTATGGCTCCTAGTTTGCAGTCATCTGTGAACTTCGTTAGCCAGTGGCCTTGTGTGTTAGCCTGTACTTCAGAGAAGTAGATACCAAACAGGAGAGGTCCCAGAATGGAACCCTGTGGTACTTCACTTGAAGTATGAACTGAATTTATCAGCCAGCAGATTTGCTGTCTCACCCTGACCAGTGTAGGTGGTACCATTCATCACCAGTTCAGCACATGCTGTGTGTTACCTCTAAGGTTCTGGACATAGACAAAGAAGGCCTTCTGAATCTGTTTAGACTGCAAGGCTATTCTGACCTCATAGTTGGCCTTGCTCAACTTAATTAGACCTCCAAGTTTCTTGTTTAGTTGTTTAAGGGAGCACTTGTCTTTAAGAGAGTTGCTTTTCCTGATTTTGGTCATGAGTTTTCTTCTTTTACTATACACCCTGTTTAGGTGAGGATTCCACAAGTGGTGTTTATTTTTACAATTTGTTTTGGGTTTATTTCTGTTAGGTATGGCAGCTTCTGTTCAGTCATTGTCATGTTTCTATTGTGACTCTGTGAATAATTCTGCATATGTAGCTGTGGTCTAGGAGTTGGGGTGGCTTGAATTTTGACAAACTGTCACTTAATAGTATGTAGTTTTTCTTTGAATAGTTCCTAACTGTTACTGGTTTAGATGGATTTTCTGGGTTTGTTTTTACTTCAAATGAAACAGCTTTGTGACCCAGTCTCATTAGTGAAGAAGTGACATGGAGGTGGGGGGTGGGATTGGAGAGCAACACTCTCCCATGTTGATGAGTATGATTGATCCAGTTGATCCAGTAGGTTTAATCATCTGGTTGGAACATGCACTATCTGTTTCAGGGTGTTTGTGTTAATAAAGTCCAGGAAATACTGTGCCTGTGAGTTTGAGACAGTGTACATTTCCTAGTCTATAAAGGGGTAGTTAAAGTCACCTATGAATAGGGTGTTTGGTTGGATTGTGAGCACCTCTAGTAGGTTTAGGTAAGAGTTGTGAAACTCTGGGGCATAGATGATGACCTGTAGCCAGTCATGATATGGTGAGGTACCTTACCTATGGTGACCTGCATATAGATTATCTCCATGGTATCATCCTGTTTAATCAACCTGTAGGTATGTTTTTTGCTAATATACATTGAAAGACCTCCACGTTTGGCCCCAGACTGTGCTGTTGTTGGTCTAAATGTGTGAAAGGCACTGTAGCCTTGCACTTCTGGAGTACTTTCTACTGCTTTAGACCCAAGTCACGGTTACAGCACAGATGTCTACATTTTCCAGAATGAGGTGGGCTTGAAGGGTGTAGAGTTTTTCATTTAGGCTCTGAGTATTGAGCAGCAACACCTTAAGGTTGCTTTTAGATGTTTTTACTATGTTGATAGTTTTGTATTTTTGGCATTGCCTAAAAAGTCTCTAAGAGGGTGGATAAAGTTTTAGCCAATATCCAAAAGCCTAGGGGGACCAGGTGCAACCCGTCCTTGACAAAGCAGCATGGCATTTTGATGATGTTTTCCCATGCTGACAGGTATTGGATCCCCCTAGAATGACACCAGAAACTAAGCCAATTATTAAAATCAATTATTTTATGTTCATACTGTGGCATCATCCTTGATGAAGGTAGAATGCTAATCAATGCAAGGCTTGTACAGATCTGTGACACATATTCTGAGAGATCCATTACGTCTATTTTCATATTGTCCAGTGAAGTATGTCTCAGGTCATTTACACCCACATGCACTATGACAGAATCATACTGGTACCTGGAGTGTGGTAACTTGAGTGTGTGCATGACATTGTGGATACTTGCTCCAGACTAGCAACTAAACATTATCTTCTCCTTGTCCAACCAGATGAGTGGAGCATCTGTATGTTGCACAATGGAGTACCCAATGACAACAGTATTAGGTAACGTATATGCCTGAAGAAAAATCAAACCAAACCAGCTTCTGGGTTAGGAGCCTCTTCAGATTCAATGTAGTAATTCGTAGACAAACAGAATGAGGCTCGCCACAGCACAAAGTAAAATTAGAACACAATTTATTGACTGCAATAACCAAAGTAAGCGCTTTCACGTTTTACAACTGCTAGCAACTCCAACCACACTTAAATAGTAACATAATACACCCTCTATTCAATTAATCAATCAAATCATAAAAGCTATTCACATTCTAAAAGCAACAGGCACACAGTCACAACATCAAATACATGCTCTCCTCACATATATTAAAAAACATATTACAAACATAAATATAACAATATAACAAAACATATATATATGCATCAAACATATATAAAAGAGAACAGCAGCTCATATGTGCATATAAAATTACTCACAACTTAATGAGCGTAGGGGCATGCTGCTAAGAATGGTTTTAAGGTTACTTTCTCATTTAATCCATGCCCCCTATAACTTTGTAACCTTATTATCCATCTGTTTTCACGTTCCTCGGTGTAGTTCTTTATATCTCCCAACCTACTTGTTACCCCAATCAATTCTAAAACACTGAACTTAAATTTGTGTGTCATCCCTTTATCTAAAACATGCCGGGCTAAGGCATTGTGTTCATCTTCTCAGTTTATTGCATAGATATGCTCTCTAACCCGTTCCCTAAGACTCCTATTCATTTTACCTACATAAAAACATAAACAACTTTGGCAGACAGCTATATATATCAAATTCCTTGATTTACAGTCAGCATAGAAATTGAAATTATATTTGTAGTTCGTATCTGGATGTACAAAATAATCGCTTCCCGACATAAACACGCAGTGATTACAGCTTCTACAAGGTAGTGTCCCCTGTCTATTTGATTCCACGAGTGTGCTTTTATTGTTGCTATCTTCATAGCATAGCAACCTCTTAAGCGACTTTGTATTCTCATATGAGAAACGCGGTCTCCGGCCCACTATTTCGATTATCTTCTCATCTGTAGTAAGTATCCCCCAATTCTTTTCTATTATTCATCTGATTCCTTTATTCATGTTTGTATAGGGAATCACTACTCTATTCTCATTATTTCATTGATTTCTATTGTTATTAACATTCCCACCATTCCTATATAAATATGGTCTCCCTTTTCCTTTCCTTATTGAATCATTTATTTGATAGACAGATTCAACTTCATATTTATTATAACCTCTTGACATTAAATCATTCACTAACATCTCTTGTTTCTTATTGTAACTATCATCACTTGTAGTAAGGCGTGACATTCTCAAAGCCTGTCCTTTCACTATATTATGATATATATGCTGAGGATGCATACTATTCCTATGTAGCATACTATTTTTCCAACATGGTTTCCTGTATATCTCAGAATGTATCTCCCCATTTATCTTTATCACCTTCACATCCAAGAATTCCATCTTCTCATAAGAATATTTCTTTTCAAATCTCAAAAAATCTGTGGTACCATTAATATATTCAATGAAGTAATTCAACTCCATTTCTGTGCCTCTCCATGTCAAAACACATCGTCCACAAAACGTTTATAGAATTTTATATGTTTGTTAAATATGACATTTGACAGGACATATGTGCTTTCCCAATATGCCAACACTAGGTTGGCATAAGAGTTGGCACATGGGGTACCCATTGCACCACCTTTTTTCTGTAAATAATAAATATTCTCATATAGAAACACATTGTTATTTAATACTATGTCAAGTAGAGCTAAAATCTTAATGATGGAGCTACTGGATATCCCCTTCTCAATTAAAAATAATCTCAGGAACTCCATTCCTGTATTATTTGGAATTGAGGTGAAAAGAGATGCCACATCTAATGTGACCAATAAATCTGCGTGTGCCTCCTTATTGTTCAAAATATAGTCTCCATAACTTTCCAAAAAATCTTGTGTATCTCTCAATATGGAAATAGTCTCATTTACTACTGGTCGAAGTTGCTTCTCAATAAATATAGAAGCCGGTTCGGTCAACCAACCACCACCCAAGACTATCGGTCTCATGGGTGGATTATTATAGGTTTTATGCACCTTAGGAAGTCCTCTTATAGTGGGAATTAGGGGATTCTCAACTAATAAATACTTATATAAATCACCATCAATTGTGTGACATAAAAGCATATCTTATACCTCAGATTGCACATTCTTGATCAATTTATTTAGCATGGCTCCATTCAGTGTTTGATAAGTCCTAAACTCACCCAGCATATTTCTCATACTAGTTGCATACATTTCAGTGTCCAACAATACAATAGCGCCACCCTTATCAGCCTGCCTACAACTATCGCTTTATTATCTTGTAGCTTCCTTATTGATTGAAATTCATCATAGGTTAAATTGTAAAATTCAGATTTACTGCTTTTATATAATTCAAACAAATCACGTTCACAGGCTTTTATGAAGGTCACTAAAAGAGGATGTCCCTGTGGTGTAAAAACAGAAGGTTTAGAAAAAAACATTCCTATTGCCTATATTCTTATTATCAAACATTAGATTTAAACTAACTGTTCGAATAAACATTTTCATGTCTAGTATAATGTCAGTAATATCTACTGATTTCGAGGGTATAAAAGAAAGGCCATGATTTAATAAAGACCTTTCATTATCAGTCAGGTAATATTGTGATAAATTTATCACTAAGTCTTTGGTATTGGTTTCAGTACCTTTTTCTGAAATTCGTGTCTGTTCTCTGTCATTTTCCTCTTGCCTGCCCACCCATGCGGCGACCAGCTGGTCTCGGTCATCTGCCGAATGGGTAAAGGAAAAGAAGGAAACGGAGTGTTGCTCGCCTTTATTACATCTATCGTATCCAATTTATTATTAGAATCACTGCCAAAGTTCTTCCTGACTGCACCTGCCATTGAAGAGTACAAAGCTTTCGTAGCCTCACCAGAGGGACCCTCTCCTGTATCCAGGACTTCGATGTTTTCCTGAGTGACAACATAATTTGACGTAGTTTCCGTAGACGGAGAAGTATTCACTGACGTCATTGTTGGGGGAGTGCATGTATTCACGAACATATGCACATATGAGCTGCTGTTCTCTTTTATATATTTTTGATGCATATATATATATATATATATATATATATATATATATATATATATGTTTTGTTATATTGTTATATTTATGTTTGTAATATGTTTTTTAATATATGTGAGGAGAGCATGTATTTCATGTTGTGATTGTGTGCCTGTTGCTTTTAGAATGTAAATTGCTTTTATGATTTGATTGATTTATTGAATAGAGGGTGTATTATGTTACTATTTAAGTGTGGTTGGAGTTGCTAGCAGTTGTAAAAGTCTGATGAAGCGTTGTAAAACGTGAAAGTGCTTACTTTGGTTACTGCAGTTAATAAATTGTGTTCTAATTTTATTTTGTGCTGTGGCGAGCCTCATTCTGTTTGTCTACGAAATGTATATGCTTGCCTTATGGGCTTTGCACTGAGGGACTCTTAGGTGTAGGTTTATGTGAGATGTTTGATGTTGCTTTTGGTATGTGTTTCAGTGATTGCTGATGAGTAGTGTTGCCATTAGATGACTTTGGAGTTCTTTGAGATTTGGGAAGGTTCCTTTTAAGTGCCTCAGCATAAGACAATTTGTGTATGTGGTGAACAGCATGTGAGGGATGCAGTGTGATTATTCCTAACAATGTTGTTTTTATGTGAGATTTTTTCCTCCATTGAAGTTGTGTATTTACATCTCTTGCATATCATGTTACTTTTTTAATAATTAACTAGTTGCCTGAGAACATGGGGTTGGGAGGGTGGCCTAATGGGTAAGGTGTTTGCCTTACAAACACAAGGTGCAGAGTTTGAGTCTCACAAGGGATAATTGGCTAGGCTTACAATGGCCCGCAAGGGCAGTTAGCTTAGTACTAATCTATGAGTCTATGAATCTATGAAAACAGGATGTCCAAATCTACCAAGCTGGCCACAGAGACATTTGGAAATTGCATATCCGTGTTGTCTGGTCCTGTAATAAAGTTGACTGTTTACGATTAAGGATTGGGTTTTAACAGGTGTCTCCTAGAGTCATTTCTGGGGTTAAGGGCAGGATGTTATATAATGCTAGGATATGGTAGTGCTATCTGATGCACAAACTAGCTGCTCTAAGCTTATTTCTGCACAATGCCACAACGTTTAACAGGCTTCAGATCTAATCCTAACCTTACAAGAAAATTTTACTGCCAAAGTGTTTGATAATATTAAAGGCACTTCTAATCAATGTGGCCCACTGGGCAGCTCTGTCCAGAGAAGAAAAGCTTGAAACCTGACTCCTATGCCCTCTAACCAATAAACAATCACACTTTGAGCATCCTGCAGTGCTTCCCATTTTACAGAGACCAGGTGAACACCTTCTGCCACAAGATGTCTAATCCTTGAATTTCTTAATGTAAAAGTACAGCAAAGTACCTCTCAAGTGCATATTAAACAACAAACAACTAAGTCCTTGGCTATTTCACCCTTCTGAAAAGAGATTTGGAGGCACAGAGTCTAGAAAAGCCAACAAACAGAGGAATAATTATTTTTTACCACAAAAATTAAATAAATGGTTTAAAATTCTCAAAACAGTAGTGATTACTGTATAAAGTAAATACAAATGCAATTAATCCAGAAAATATTTTTATCTTAGCCTGGATGGCTCTGTATGCAGTTAAAACACTGGAAAAGCATTGCAGAATTCTTTATAAGTGAACTAAGAGCCTTGCAACTTACTTGATTTATAGCAGAGAAAAAAGCTTGTAAACTGACTCCTGTGCCATCCAGCCAACAAATAAAGACACTTTGAACATCCTCCAATGCTTCCCATCTCAGAGATCCCAGGTAAACACTTTCTGCAACAAAATGTCTGACCCTGGAATCTGTTAATGTAAAAGCATAGCAAAAGTAGCTCTAAAGCACAGATTAAACAACAAACAACTTGCAGTGCTTCCCAATTCCAAGAGATCAGGCAAATACCTTCTCTCACAAGATGTCTAACTCTGGAATTTCTTACTGTAAAAGCACAGCAAAAGCATCTCTCAAGTGCAGATTAAACAACAAACTACTAAGCTACTAAGACCCTGGCTAATTTACCCTCCTGCAAAGAGACTTGAAGGCACACAGTCTAGAACAGCCAAAAACAGAGAAATGAGTATTTTTGCCACAAAATTAAATAAATGCTTTAAAAAATCAAAACGAGTAGTATCACTTTATAAAGCAAGTACAAGTTTGGTTAATCAAGAAAATATTATCTTAGCGTGGATAGCTCTGGATGCAGTTGAAATACTGGAAAAGCATTGCAGATTTATCTGTAAGTGAACAGTCAAGTACATAAAGGATACAAGTTGACAGTAAAATTCTACAGTAAGAATATATTTTTATTGGTACATAGCACAGGAATTTTAACACATTTAATTTGCTTATTACCCAGACGTCTTTATCACATAGCTAAATAATGTTTTTATAATATCATAAATGTAAGTAAATACTATACATCCCCTGGTTAGGAATATACAACTGTATGTATGGTATACCTTCCACATACTGAATAGTTATACAGTGCAGTGAGCACATGTATAATGCATACATAAAATACCTATATTACTACAGTGGCAGCTATTAAGCCTGTTTTGGTTAGTGCTGTGGTGCTTGATATGTCAGTTTAATATGCATGTGTTGTAATCTGTATTTTTAAATCTGTTGGCTACATGGGTAAGTGAGCTTTAAAGTATAACACCATTCTTCACCTATTCTGTGTATATGAGCCAAATGTACAGCTTGTTTTCAGTGACATTTTAACAACTGTGACTAGATATATAATACATGAGAGCAGATACCTCATGCAGATAGTTTTAGACTAGCAATAAAATATGATTTTTTTATTAATTTATCCTCATAGTGATATTTGACTATATACCATATTCATTTTAATTGTGGTAGTGACATTATGTTTGTGTGTTTATACATAATATACCATACTAACATAATATACTATACTATAACATTAAAGCATCAAAGTACATTCTGAATGCGTGTAAGGATACAATTATGATAATAGATCATGTATAGTATATGTACCTCTCAAGGACACATGGATAATATGCAAATATGACATCTGCATATTGGCAAAGACTTTTTCCTCTCTATAGTGCCTTTTTAGGCAAGTTCAGTCTCCTCAAAATGACCTACATAGATGATCAAAATTAAACAATATTAAGATGGAACTGTTTAATGCTTGAAGACTGAATAAAAAGTTACACTCCTTACAAGCAGTCCTAACACTTTGAAATATACATATATGTGTAGTTAAAGAACATGGTTTCAGAACAGTGATTACATCCCTACAGTAGAGGGATTTAATGCCTACCTCTCCTTCAGACTCAATGCTGCATTGGAAAACTTTACTGGAGGGAACATATCTGTATTCCTAAGAAAACATTTTCCCTCTAGACTTATAATGCAGGGCAACTCCTCCACATATTTTCCATGATAAACAAAACCCAGTACCACATCACTGCCAGCTACTTTACCCCCACCATGACCCTGACAAACCACAAGACATATTGAAACAAATTGACATCCCTTACTATAGAGTCCATCACTATCCTCTTGGTTGATTTCAACTACCCTTTCATTAACTAGGAAATGTATACTGCCACAAATCAGCATGTACAAAAATTATTAGACTTGCTTAATGCCAGTTCCATAGACTAACTAGACCAATTCTCAATGAGGGGCTCAAAAATACTGACCCTTATTCTCGCAAAGCTAGGCCTCCTCTGCTGAGCACCTATAGTGCGCAAATCAATGGTCAAATCTGACAACCTTGCAGTAACACTTACCTTAAGTGCAAGACCCAGTTTACCTTTTAACACTCCATCTTCAGAAATTACTTGAAGGCAAATCTACTCTAACTTACTGATGGCCTTACTCATAGATACATTATATGCCTACCTCAAGATTTGCATCGAGGTCTTTGTCTCCATAAGGTGTAAATGCTGTGCCAAATTGAAGAACATACCCATTTGGTGAAACCCCAGTATTAAAAAACTATACAACAAGAGGAAGAAACTCATAATCAGTAAAAGTGAAATTCACACCCTATCAATTGAGAACTAAACAAAAATCAACAAAGAACTTAGAAACAAAATAAAATCTGCCAAAAGCAAGTATAAATGTTGACCTGTCATCTCTGTTAAGGATAACCACAAAGCCTTGTTTTAGTTATATCAGGAACCTCAGAAGTAATACTCAATAATAACATCACATATTCATCCCCTGGGGACATAGCCAACATATTAGCAGACAAATTCAGCTAAAACTTTATTCCCCTACCGCCACCTAATTATATGTAGCACATTAGTATAACCAAAAACAAAACAGCAAAAAGGCACCACGTAAATCCAATAAACTCTTCCAAATGGGCTTCCGAAAAGCTCATTAGAGCTTCTAGAATGTGCAACACTGATGAAATGTTTGATAAGGAGGTCAAAATATTAACTAAATTATTTTTAGAAAGAGGTTATCCCAAACCCTTAATAGAGGCAATGCACCAAGAGGTTCTTTTAAGAAGAGCAGATTTATATTTTCCTTTACTAGGCACAACAATTGACGAAGTATCAAATCACAGTATTTTGTTGGACAAAGGTATTGACACCCCTAATTTTCAAACTGCATTTAGTTGTACCTTTAATAATGATGCTTATAGAATAAAAAATTCAGTACACAAATACTGGCCTATCTTAACATTAAATGAAGACACTAGTAAATGGCTACCCAAGCAGCCTTTATTTGTTAATGCAAGGAATATTAACCTCAAGAATATGTTTGAAAGACACATACCACCAGTAACCAACAACAAGGGTTTTGTATCGGGTACTTATAAATGCAACTCCTGCAAGCAGTGTCCATATATCATTAACACTAACACTTATTATATTAAGTCAAGAAAATTTAAAGTGAAACCTGAGGGGTATTGCAACTGTGCATCTAAGGGCATAGTTTATTTAGGAGTATGTCAGGAATGTGAGAGTTTTTACATAGGAAAATCGGAGAGAACGTTACGTAGGAGGATCTACAAGCACCTCTATGACATACGGAGAAAGAAAGATTCAAATGCATTTTATAAGCATTTAACAGTTTGCCCTAAGATGACTCTAAAATTCATGGTTATAGAGCAGGTACCATTGAACCCCAGAGGTGGGGATTGGGAAACAACAATTGAATTTAAAGAACTTAATTGGCAGTTAAGATTAAATGCATCACGACCTCCGGGTCTGAATGAAGCCATTAGTATTACAAGTTTGTTGAAATTAAGATGGGCAAAGCTTTAACTTAGTATATTTTATGTAGTAGAAGTATATACACCTATTTCCAAATCCCCATATTTCCACATAAATATACATTTGTGGTTACAGGCAGGTTAACATCATAAAAGGATTAATTTATGTATCAACTTCTTGACTTTTAAACGTGTTGAACACACACACATTGCCTTTTATTACATTTTTATTTATATTACCTTTATACATTTATAATAGATATGTTGCACATTTTTCGTGTTTATTCACCCATTTCATATGTTTAATGTTTCCCATACAGAAGTTTTTTATGCTTTTTGGTCTTAACATTTACATTTTAACATTTTAATCTAATTATTAGTTATTTCTATAATAACATAAAATTTAACATTTTTAATCATTCACGCGCTGTCTTGCACACTTTTTTTAACCTTTTTTAACCTTTACTTATTCAAGTCTTATTATTTAAAAAGTTACGCGATACAAGTGTATATTAATTGTCACAAGGACATTATTACAACATTATCCAGTATGAAGCGCAAGTTTTTTAATTAACCAACTGCTGCAGTTATTCATTTTTTAGATTATACTAGTACTACTTCATTTTCGTTATCATCCTGGTTCTATAGCAAAATTCCGATGTTAATAACTATTACTTTTTATTATTTTTAAATGGACACATAGTAAAGCTTAGTCACGCTATGTATAAAGTCAGAAACTACACTTTTAAAAAATTCAGACTTATATTTTAACAATTTCACACTTAAGTTACACGAGTATTTTTAATACTTCATTGTTATTAACACATTGAAAGTAGAATGGACTCACAATGGTATTACATGTTTAAAAGATTTGGTTAAATTACGATACTCTGTTTTATGAGCTGTTTAACAATTGAGATATCTAAACTTCGATTGCATTTATTATATTATGTAACTTAAAGATTCATTTTGTCAACAAATGCACTTTATAAATGTAAGGTTCCCTAAATGGAACGAAGTGGTGCCAGGTTGCAAAGTGCACTTTAACGCACTTCATAATTTGAATATTTGTTTTATTGACATAGAACAGCAATTGTATATTCAAAGAAAGGAAAGATTTTTTCTTTTAAGCACGTAGCACTTTAAACAAGACTCACCAATTATGAGTCATTAATTGTTACTTAATTTATCATTATTTGAATTGATGGTTGGATATAAACGCATCCAAAACTCTTGTGGTTCATCTTGAGAAAGCCTGACATAGGTTCAGGTGAAAGCGCTTGATTGATATATTTTATGTTTCGTGCAGTCCGCTGGTTTTGTGTTCAAATAAAGAGTTTTTCTATAACACTTTGAAGAGTTTTTTTCGGAAGCCCATTTCGAAGAGTTTATTGGATTTACGTGGTGCCTTTTTGCTGTTTTGTTTTTGGTTTTACTGGGACTGAGTTCGAGATACATTTTGTTTTTAGCACATTAGTATGCCTATGCCTCCCTCCTAATCACCTCTGAGCAAGCCCTAAGTGCTCTTTCCAAGCTAAGAATATGAGGTCCATGGGTCCAGATAATGTGCCAGGCTGTCCTCTTGTCAGCACCAAACATTGGCTGAGTTGTTATTAAGTCTATTCAATCTCAGACTTTTATCTGGATTCAAGCCAGAGGTATGGAGCACTGCTGTAGTCATCCCATTCTACAAAGGGAGACCCACTACTGATCTGGGAATCTATAGACCCATAAGTCTCACCAGCCTTATCTTTAAGGCAATGCAGTGCATCATTATGGAGCTCATTAACAAAGACATAGGCAGTCTTCAAACCCTGGCCCCAAACCAGTTTGGGTTGTTAAAGGCAGATCCTGCCTTCTAAATCTGGTGGACCTTCTTGAAGATATTACCATGGCAATGGACTCAGTCAAATCATTTCATATTGCATACCTGGACTTGGCCAAAACCTTTGATGCCATTCTACATTCTGGTATCACTGATAAGCTAATCAAACTAAATGTAAACCCCTACATTATCCACTGCATAGGACACTAGCTCACCAAAAGAACCCAGTCTTTGAGTAGCTGCCAGCAGTGTACCCCAAAATTCTTTAATGAGACCACTCCTCTTTGGTATCTACTTCTTTGATGACAAGACTGAAACCAATGGCATGTGGCTAACAAAGTCTGATGATGGGCTGCAAATTGGGAGCCGTCATAAACTCAACTGACCACCATATTCTCCAGTAGGCCCTAATGTGCACTAGCATGTCTGCAAACTAAATGTAAAAAAAAATGCAGCATTGTATCTCTTGGCAAACCTGGGCATCCATGCTCCAACCCCCCCCCCACCAAAGAAAAATGACTTGGTCATTAGAGACTTGGGAATTTTCATTGTCAATGAATTATCCATTGACCACCACATTGCCACTGTTGTTAGAAAATCCTTTTATATTGGCAGACTGATCACCAGGGGTATATCTTCTAGATCCAAAGTCATCATCCCTCTCTGGTCCTCCCTTATCATGCCCCCTTGGGATGTACTTATCTAAGCACATGACCACAGTGTTTGTGGTCCTATGTAATCTTCACATCCATAAAACTAATAACAACCTACACATCTGCTCAAAAGATCTAAACTTCCACCACAATGTAAATAGGACCTGTTGGTGTGATACATATCTACGCAGAGAATATCTCTTTTATGGAATACGTACCCCCAGATGTAAAGCATAGTGGATGTCTGACCCATTTTAAGCATACACTGTAGGACTGGATGGAAAAGTCCACTCTTGGTCTGGCCTCTCAAACCCTTATGGAAGGGGAATGTAACTAGGTCTAAAGTAATTCATCCAATTAGGATTCTGGTATTAATTTTATGCCTTGGTAATTTCAATGTTGGCTCATGTGGCTAGGCTAAAAATGGTCCACCAGATCAGCAGCCTAGTATTAATTTATACAGATACAGATATAGATATATAGATATGGATACCGATACACAAATATATGTGTGTGTTTGTGTGTGTGTGTGTGTGTGTGTGTGTGTGTGTGTGTGTGTGTGTGTGTGTGTGTGTGTGTGTGCGCGTGTGTTGTGTGTGGTGTGTGTAGACATGGAGAGAAGGGATGATGGGAATGATGACAGAAAAATGCAGGGTGAGGAAAGGTGAGGAAGGGTAGTCTGCAGTGGAGCACAAACACAAAACAGTACAGACAAACAGGGCAACTGAACACAAACTAAGAATGACAGACATGGGCTGGAGGGAAGCAGTGAGTTTTGAAAGTGGTGATGGGGAGGAGTGAAGAAAGCACAAGGGGTATATTGTGGCATAGTAAGGCAGGGATACAATATGGCTGACAATAGGGTGTGGTATGGACAGCATGCTGGCTGCTAACCAGGCAAATGGGATGTCAGTTGTACCCATCAGATGGTTGGGATGGGTCAAGGTAGCCAGTGGAAGGAACTGCATCCTCCACTGGTTGTCTGATGGTAAGAAGTCCCCAGATATGTTCATCTGCAATGGCCACAAGGAGAGGCACAATGCTAACCACCCTGAGAGTCATTGCACTATCAACTGTCTCCCACACCCTACCACCCTGACAGCTGAGCTGCAGCAAAAGATCAAATTGCACTACCTGTCTTGGAGAGGCTGGACCCCTGAATGAGGCACACCCCAGCCTCTCTTCCACCACAGCCACAGCCACATGGGTAGGGGTTGGATTATTTATATACATACCACACAAGTTACTATATACTTGAGGCTTTAGCAGATGCACTGCCATTTTAAATGTCAAGCCACACACTTTAGTAGAAGAAGCAGCAGTACCACAACCAATACAACATTCTAAGCAAGTTTCTGGCAGTACAGCAGCAGAATTTATAAATGTTCTTCGGCGATACTGTAGTTGAGGGCCTCACCAGATGCTCAGTAGCAAGCCATGCCCAAAACCCACCCCCTGTGATATGTCATTCATGAATATGCATTCCCTCCCAATGTACAACCGAAGAAGAAAAAAAAAAAAGTGCACTCGACGTTGTAATAGGATAGTAAATATAACAGTAAACTGAAAGTAAATTACCAGTATGGTGTGAACCGACATTTAAACAAAAAAAAAACACTTTCTCGACCTTGGGGTATTTCAGTTTCTTAAGAGGACTGCCAACTGCTAAATTATGGATTTGATACAACGTAATAGCTTCTTATTTAAACTAAAGTGTTTCCGTTGTCACAGTGCTTTTAACAGTCAAACAGTCACCAAAATCTCATATTGACACTTTGAATGGTTATGTGCTGTCAGTACAGCAGGCAATCATAACGAAGTGTAACCGCTTCTTCTTTCTTTCACTCAGTTGTGGGGTTAAGTCTTTAAGTATTACAGGGTGTTGCAGCATGACTGAACTTTGATATGCACATATTGTGTATAACGGCAAGTTTTAATCGACCTAAAATGTAAAAAATAAATAAATAAATAAATATATAGAATTTATTGCCAGTTTGTCGAAAACCCCAAGTAATATGGAGACCGGGTTGTCACTCAATTTGCGACACGCCCACTTCTGCGCGAAAGGAACTGGTGAGGCCCTCAACTACAATATCGCCTGTTCTTCAGTATTACACTTTAGTATATAGCAGTTTGCACTGTCCCCCACATTGAGAACAAGGTTTCTTAGTACGATCACTGACCAAATGATCAAAAGTACCACAATAATAAGTTTAAGTTGCCCTCAGTATCACAAAGTCCCTATTGATCTTGTATATTGAACACTTTAAATGCATAATTTTACTGATGATAACCTCAAGAGCAACTCACACCTCCCACACTCCAGTCCATAAATATTTCCTCACTATAAAGAGGCTACACATCATAGACTGCATGACATTACACAGTAATATGATACATAGTATCCTCAGATGTCAGCTCAGCAGACTGAGATTGCGCAGTCATTTTCTTTTTAGCTGGAATTTTTTAGCAAGAGCAAAACATGCCTTCCACAGAAAATCATGCATTTTCTTTTTTGCGAAATAGCAACATACGTCTCTGATAACTCAAAGGTTTTTGAAAGTCACTTAAAAAAATTCATTGACCAACTACAAACACCCTTTACATATTGTACCGAAAAACTCAAGGACAAAATTATTCCATCCCAAATATTATAGTTGTTAATAGGTTCTTTTTTTTTTTTACTGCAAAATGCAAACATTTGTATGCAGTCCAAGTTTGTTCTGCTGTACAGTATTGCTTGTTGCCAACACCAGAATGCTTGCCACTGCATTATTAGAAAACCTGGATAGTTCTATAACATTTCCATGCTCTAGAACACTAGAAAATCACTAGCAGCACCCAAATGAGTTAGCCTGATTTGTTCTAACTACATTTGATGCAAAACAGCAGTGTTCCCTTGTTTCCTTCCAGGAAAGCACCAAACCATCTAGGGGTTCATTATTTTCCAACAATTCCACAAATAAATCATTAACAACCCTGATGCCACCTTTGTGATGATATATGGTTTAGATTCACTACTGTCTCTTTCTACAACTAGTGATACACACTTAGGCAGTGCCATAGTAGAAAACAATTGTCCATTCAACACTCCTTCCATTGTACTTGCACTGTCTTCTCAGTCACTCTAGATCCAGAAGTGACTGCACTATACAGCCCAATTGTCCATATTATCACAGAATGTCCAGATTTATGCCTAATATTTTTGGTCTGTTTCTCATAAAAATTATGGTTTTCTGTCAAAGCACTGAGGATTGAGTTCACTAAATAACAATGTACATTTGAATTACAGACTTCATATCCTTCAGAAAATAGATGCTAATACAAATCCTGCTATTCTAACAACTTTCAAAATTTAAAAGAGCAATACTTGAAATCTTTCCCTATCTCTGGGCCTTTGTCCCTTGATTATTTTTGGCTTTGTCCAGATTACTTGTGCTAGAAAGTTGAGAGGTATAGACAGCACACATGAAAAGAGAAGGGGTTGCTTTATTCTATCTTAAAACTGACTCTTTAATAAAGTTTCAATTCTTATAATACTTTCTTTCATCCCTCCTCCATGTTTGCTACAATAACTAAATCATCTGCATAAGACAGATTGTGTAAATGTGACAATAAAGACAACCCTGGAACATATGATAATTGTTGGAGTGTATAGACCACCAAAGTCAAGTGCTGATGACCTAGAGGAATTCATACATTTCTTGCATGAAACACAGGAAGGAAGAATAATAGTGGCTGGGAACCTAAATTTACCAGAAACAGACTGGAATAATATTGATTCAACAACATTAGTAAGGAAATTATTCACAACATATGTTCAGGAACAGCAATTGCTTCAGATTGTAAAAAAAAAAAAATACCAGGGAATGGAACATACTAGACATTGTTTGTGCTCCTAAAGAAATTCTTGTTATTCCATGTCACATTTTACCATGGTTGATGTGCAGTGATCATGGGGTTATAAAGGTTAATTTGTTGCTAGATAATGCTACCAAACTGAAATCTAAACCAATGCACAGAAGAGTGATTACAGACTATATGGAAGCAAAACAGTCACTATGTAAAACTAGTTGGAGTGATGCATTCAGTGGAAAAAAATCCAGAAAGAATATGAAAAGTTTTAAGAGAAGTTGTTTGAGTACAAAAAATAAAAAAATATATTTAACATCAGGTTCTAGGCATACAACATCAGCAGGATATATTTCCATAAGAACAAAATACCTGGTTAAGGTGAGAGACAAAAAATATATGTCAAAGGAAAAAACTTTAAAGACCAATACACGTAAGGTTTAGTTAAGGCACTTTAATTTATTTGCAGCAAGGAGACAAAAACATGCAAATACAAGGATTTGTCTAACTACTAACAGGAAGTATGTTTATTTTTATACTATTTTACAAGACATGGCCTTTTAAGCTGACATAATCAAACACAACTTTTAGTATTGTTTTACAGCAGATGTTACTCAGATTTTCTGCTGACATGACTAGATTTGTGAGAAACTTTTCAGAAAAAACAACCTGGCCTTGGTGACCATTAATCCATTTACAAGCGTCTATTTACAGTGTTACATTTTAAGGTACTTTTTTAATACAGATACAAGCAAATGCTGATTGCAGTTCATATTTTCAAGCAGGCTTTGTACTAATTATCTGTAACTTCTACAGTTGTGTATTTTTTCATGGCACAGCGGAACGTCTTGTCTAAGTTTCATACAAGTAGTATTGTTCTATTCATTATTTTCCTAATGCAAGCAGAAATCACCTGCTTCTCAGTAAATTTCCAAGGCACAAGCAAGATTTTAGCTAACAGTACAAGGTCAGAAAGCAACTGCAGTTTGTACAGATTTATGCAGTATGAAATGGAATAAATGTGTTAACCCTTTTCAAGCTCTAAATGCACTAAGCATATTGCTAATACACACATTAATACATATTTTTCTAACATTTCCCCCCATTAATACTTTTATTCTACTTTCAGAATAAGCATAAACAGTTTGTTTTCTTTTCCTAACCTCTTTCACTCAGGATTTGCAGTTAAGAGAGTCATTCGGTTTAAATTTATGAAAGCTTTTTAGTCTTTTAACAGTTCTTCAAACTCAGTACTTTGATATAAGGTTTTAGAAACTGACATGTCTATAAGGTCTTTAATCAGTCTTTTCATGCAGGGGATATCACAACAAACACATACTCCCAGTAGGAGCATACCTACACAAATGGCAATCAGGATGTTTATTAGGATGGTACCCCACCCCCCAAACCATTTCTGGAAAAAGTCCTTCAATGGGTTTGGGCCTGGTTTGGTCATGGCCGACACTTGCTGAATTACCTCAAGATGATTGTCTATCTCGTGTTTATGGTCAGGAATATACGAACAGCATTTTTCTTGGATTAAAGCGCACATACCATCTCTCGCCACTAGGGTGAAGTCGAGAGCCATGCAGTTTTGGAGCACTACAGTTCTCATAGCATTTAGTTCATCAGTCACCAATTCCAGAGCAGAAAAAGTTGCGTTGTTCATTACTTTGAGAAGTTTTGACAGTTTTCTCAGCTCCCAGATCGATTTCACTGCTCCATATGCTGGTAATATGCCTGCCCACGATATAACGCTATCACTCAAGTCCATGTGTGTCAGTCCTTTGCCTAGAGAGTGATGGTCTTTCCAACACGCATCGATTTGTCCCACTGGATTTACAGGTTTCTTGATGACTTCTCGGACATTTCAAATTTTCCCATGAGGCAAAACTGCAGTGTGCCGTATGGCTGGAACCAGGTAACCCAAAAAACAACTGCCTGACCAATTCTCAGGTAACCAGTTTTATGCCTTTCTGCCACACACAAAATAACAGTCCTCTACTTTAGTAGTAACCTTGCTATGAATATACACTCGCCCTGCATGAAACATTTTTCTATCAATTATAGACAGCTGTTTATAAAGAACAGAATTATGTTTTACTTTATCAAGTGTTTTGTGCATCAATCCAAGAAATTAATCATAGTTTGTATTACAATAAAGATCTACTTTGTTACCTTTAGTGTAACATCTATAAGGAACAGTCACATTGCAATTGCTCCAACCCACCTGAACAGTATAATTTTTATAAAAACACACAGTTCCCTTTTGTTGAACAGACAAGTGCAATGCTATTTTATCTTGTGCTGTAATGGTTGAGGTATCATAAATCAAGTTCTCCCAGGTCTCATTGACCCCTAGGGGGACTGTAGTCATTAATAACCCCCCGTATGCTGTCGGCAAAGCTGTGCAAATCCAGCAATTCGAAACATTGAAAGTCTTAGCATACACATATTTAATTGCCTGGTAAGTGTTAAAGTTTGGATGCCAGTTTATGAGTAATGCTTCATGTTTATTCAGTTCAGTCTGTGTGGCTGGGAAAAGGAAAGGCCACAACAAAAAGATTATTGTCACTAATACAGTTAACAGGATGATTATGCAATACTTCTGAGGAAAGGGTTGTTCTGTATTTCTGTTTCTTCTGGACTCTATCATTTTTGCTCTTCGCATGTAACAAGATTTTTGTCCAGTTCAAAGTTTTTAACTAATTTACAGTGCGTCAAGTGGATCCAGGAGGCACGCTCCGCAATTTTGACTGCAGTGGGTATTGATAAAAGCACTTGATATGGACCTTCCCACTTCGGAGACACACAATTTTTCTTCTTAACTATCTTCAGCCAGATCCACGCTCCAGGGGGCACTGCCACTTCTGATGGTCTGGTTCGTTCTTTATCTGAAACAGAATTTAACTGCAACAAATGTTTAGAATTTAACAAATTATGCATATACTCTGCTAATGTACTGTTAGCTTCCTGGTCTGCGGGCATGAGAGATTTCCACTGAGGTATATAGTAAGCCCTTTCAAAGAGCTTTTCAAAAGGAGTCAATCCTTTTGCATTCGGAACAGTTCTCATGCTCAACAGTGCCAGGGGCAGACAGTGCACCCAGTTTATCTGCGTTTCTGTCATTAATTTTCTTAGCTTACTCTTTAAAATCCCATTATGCCTCTCTACTAGCCCTGCTGATTGTGGGTGATACACACAATGATTCTTTAGAGAAATACAAAAATGTTTACTTAACTGTTGTATGGTCTGATTCACAAAGTGTGTGCCGTTGTCACTGTAGATCCCTTCCGGAATGCCGAATCTAGGGATGATTTTTTTAACAAGCACTTTGGCCACAGTCGTAGCGTCTGTATTTTTAGTCGAAAAGGCTTCCACCCATCTGGAAAACATATCTACAATGACAAGACAATACTTCTTATTTTCACATTTATTCAACTCTATGAAATCCATACAGATAGTATGAAATGGATACGGTGGTGTAGGGAAACTCCCTTGCTTGGGCTTTAACGCCCCTTGTGCATGATGTTTATTACAGATGTGGCATAACGAACAACATTTTTTACAGTAGTTTGTAAATCCGTACGTCGTGAACATGTGGTTCACCAGCTGTACCATCCCCCCTGTTGAGACATGGCACTGCTCATGGCTCAACAAAGCTGCATATCTAAACAAATTAGACGGCAATATTGGTTTCCCTTCTTTAGAGATGTGCAGCCCCTTTTCGAGAATTGCTCCTCGTTTTACCCATCTTTGTTTTTCAGTTTGTGTAGTAAGTGTTTGCATTGTCTTTAACATTTCTAAGTCTAAAATCTCAGAGGGTTGTAGTTTCTCATTCAAAAGAAATACTTTTGAAGCTGCCTGCTTTGCAGCTGTATCAGCTTTCGCATTACCTTTTGAAATCCTGTCCTGTTGCTTGGTATGAGCTGTGCATTTACAAATAGCTAGTTTCTGAGGTAACTGAATAGATTTTAAAAGATCTAAAATAAACTGTGCATGATTGATTGGTTTGCCAGTAGATGTTATCATTTCCCAATTTTTCCACTGTTGCGCAAAAACATGTACAGTAGAAAAAGCATACTGGCTGTCAGTAAAAATGTTTACACATTTACCCTTTGCTAAGGTACATGCCCGTGTCAAGGCAATCAATTCTGCTGCCTGTGCAGATAAACTATGTGGTAAAGATTTCGCTTCTATAATATCTGTGTCAGAAACTACTGCATATTTTACTAGGTTCTGTCCCGCAGGACCCCTTTTGCATGAGCCGTCCACGTAGTATGCCACCTCGACATCATTTAAGGGAACACCCGTAACATCTCTTTTAGGCAGTGTCTTTTGCTCAATCACCTGCAGGCAGCTGTGTGGTGTGCCATCTGCAGGGGTTGGGAGCAAGGTAGAAGGGTTCAAAGTCGTACATCGTTCAATTGTCATATGAGGTTGGCTCAACAATATAGTCATACAGGAAAGATGCCTAGCAGGGGAAAGATATGCTACCTTCTCTTGTAGTAAAATAATTGTGACTGCATGAGGCACTCTCAATGTGAGAGGGTGGAACAACACTATTGAGGCCAAAGCCTGTACTGCCATTGCAGCTGCAACTACTGCTTGTACACAGTGAGATAAAGACCATGCCACTGGGTCCAGTTGTGATGAATAATAAGCAATAGGGTGTTGCTTGTCCCCATGCTGCTGTGTTAACACTGATGTCATATAACCTTGCTTACAATCTACAGTTTGGAAAAAAACGTTTATGATAGTTTGGTAATCCCAAAACTAATGAGGACGCTATTAACTGTTTCAGTTTACAGAAAGCAGATTCTGCTTCTGGTGTCCATTGTATTAAAGCCTGTGCTGCCATAGGCTTTTTATAAATCAGGTTAGTCAATGGTGCAGATTCCAAGGCATAGTTTGGAATCCAACTCAGACAAAAATTAGTCGTACCCAGGAAGGACATCATTTCCTTCTTGGTAGTGAGTTTTGGTGCTTGTAAAATCGCTATTTTTCTGTTCTTATCTAATGTCCTACCTTTCTTGGATATTACATATCCTAGGTATTTAACCTGCTTTTTCCAAAGCTGCAGTTTATTTTTGTTTACTTTATGTCCTTCAGTGGCTAAAACTTGTAATAGCGCTATGGTATTTTTTTTACAGTCTTGCTGGGTGGGGGACGCCAGCAGGATATCGTCAACATAAAGCAAAATCTGACTACCTCTTGGTGGGGTAAATCCCGCCAAGTTGCTTGCCATTTCTTGTGAGAATATTGTTGGACTTTCACAATACCCCTGTGGTAGTCACGTATATGTATACCTTTTCCCCTGAAATGTGAATGCAAACCAATGCTGGCTGTCAGGGTGTATCGGTATCAAAAAGAACGCATTGCTGATATCTACCACAGAAAAATATTTCTGTTGAGGTTTTAAATCATTCAACAGGGTGTGTGGGTCTGGCACCGTAGGTGCCCTTGGTATTACTGCATCATTTACAGCTTGTAAATCTTGGACCATACGCCACTCTCCATTTGCTTTCTTAACAGGAAATAAGGGTGTGTTACATAGTGAATCAGGAGATTCCACCAGCACCCCTTTTTTAAGTAAAGCTGCTATAATAGGTTTGATTCCTACTTTTGCATCTATTCTTAAGGGATACTGTTTTTTTTGTGGTCTAAATGCTGACTTTGGTGTAATAATAACTGGTCCCTCTGTACGAATAAGTCCTACATTTGATTTTTCTGTCGACCAGAGATTTTCTGGTATATTTTGTAAGGCATTTTCTTTTTCCTTTAATAGGAGTGCCAATTAGCTGTCCTTGCTAGACTGCAAGTGTACAGCTGGGTGAGTCTGATCAGTCCAATTCAGCTTTTGCATTTGTATTTCCTGTTCTGACAGTTCTAACTCTGTCTGTTTTTTACATCTCGTGACTTTTTTTTTAAGTCTACCCATTTTACATTTTTGTCCTTAGTCAAGCTAACGTGGTAATCGATTAGATTTATAGAGTGCAAAAAACTCCTGGGGCAGTGAACAGATGGTTACACTGTTCCCTTCTGTGTCTCATAGGTTCATAGGTTCATAGGTTTATACTAGGCTATCTGCCCTAAGGCATTTATAAGCCTAGCCCAAATTTTTGTGGCTTACACCACCCCTTATATGAAAAAATACTGTGCCCATTAGTTTGTTGTGCCTCTGTCCAGCAGTGACACAGAGATGATTCCCGGGATAAACCTACGATCTCCCATCCACAGGTCAAGATTTCTCTTGAACAGAGCCAGCGAGGTGCTCTGCCTCACATGGACCGGGATTTTATTCCACAGCATAGGGAGTCTCTGAGTGATAAATCTATTCTTCCAGCATGTCCTATTTATATCCGTGCTAAGGTTTAAGTTGCTTGCTCTAGTGGTTTTGGTGGATTTGGATTTTTTGAGGTGGAGCATGTCCATTAATTCTGGGTTGGACATGGCCTTGTATGTCAGGCACATGTCACCTCTGAGCAGATGGTATGCAACTGAATAGAGCTGGAGTTTCTTCAATCTGGCAGCATATGACAGATTTTGGAGTCCCTTTATCCTTTTGGTGAGGAACTTTTGGGGTCTCTCCAATTGCTGCAGATGTCGGGTGAGATACATCCCGAATGGGGCATTGTACTCAATCATTGGTCTGATAAGTGAAGAGTACAGGGAACAATGACCTCACTAGATCTGGATGTGAATCCCTTCATGATCAGGTGGGCAATGTAGAAGGTCTTTCTAACCACTTTAGCAATGTGAGTGTCAACAGAAAGGCCACTGTCAACCTGGGTCCCCAGGTCCCTGACAACCTCTTCTGTGCTTAGTGGATTGCCACCTATATGGTAGCTTGGGGTTACCTTGTTTTTCCCAAAGAGTATGACTATACATTTTTTGGCGTTTAACTTCAGGCCATGGCTCTGGCACCAGCTATCTGTTTCCGTGAGTCCCTTCTGAAGGATATCCATGTCCGATGCACTTTCCACTATGGCGCCCAGTTTGCAGTCGTCAGCAAACTTTGTCAGCCAAAGTCCTCCCATGTTGGCCTGTACTTCTGAGAAGTAGATGCCGAACAATAGGGGGCCAAGGACCGAGCCCTGTGGCACACCACCTGTGACCGGCTTGGAGTCTGACATAGCGCCAGCAACTCTAACCCTGTGGGTTCTGTCCTTAAGCCAGTTTGCAACCCATCTTGTGACATATGGGTTTACATTTAAGCTGGGAAGTTTTTCTACAATACCTGAGTGGGGTATTTTGTCGAAAGCCTTTGCAAGGTCAAGGTAGGCTGTATGGACTGCCTTTCCCTCATCAATGGCCTTGGTGACTGTTTCGAAGAAGTCGACCAAGTTCAAAAGGCATGATCTGCCCTTGACGAAGCCAAACTGGGTCGGGTCCAATGTCTGCAAGTCCCCTATATCTTTGTTTATGAGCTCCATTATGATCCTCTCCATAGCTTTGCAGACTAGACTTGTTAAGCTTATGGGGCGGTAATTACCAGGGTCCATAGAGGCACCGCCTTTGTGGTGTGGGACCACAGTTGCTGTACGCCACTCCTTGGGCACGTATCCTGTGGTAAGGCTGAGATTAAACAGCTGCCTTATGTGCGGGTTTAATTCCTCATTTAGCTCGTATAGCACACATCCGGGGACACCATCCGGTCCCATTGATACTGTGTTTTTAGCTTTAGAGAGAGCAGCTTTCACCTGCGCATTTGAGATGTCTGGGAGGCTACACTCTGCTGGGATAGTTATCTCTCCTTTAGGGGAGAGGGGTGAAGTTTGCACTGAACCTGTCTGCCAGTATGTTGGCAATGTCTGTGGGTTCAGTGATTTTTGCATCATTTTGGACTAATTCTGAGCATATCTGGGAGTTTCCACCCAGGTTCCTAACATAGCTGAAAAAGGCCTTATGATTGTCCTTTGAATCCATGGCAATTTTTCTCTCAAAATTGGCCTTAGTTGATTTTATGAGTGCTCGTATTTTTTACTAATAATGATCAGGGTGACTTCCTTTTATGGATTTTGTTCTATCATGTAATAGCTTTCTCCTCTTATTGTAAAGTTTGTTAATGGCTGGGGTCCACCAGACTGGACGTTTGCCCTTTGTGGAAAGAGTCTTGGTTTTATTTGGGATTGCCTGATCCATGCAGTCCTGGAGGTGTTCATAGAAGGCATTTGTAAGGGCTTCCGCAGCTTGGGTTGTGGTTTCCACTGGCTCAGGGGCCTTGAAGGATACCACACCAGTCTTGAGTAGTGTGAAGTTTGCTTTAGAGAAGTTCTTCACTGTGGTCTTTTGTTTGGGGTGGGGCGGGATGTGGATTTCCAGTGAGATTAGTTTATGATCAGATCTCACCAATGAGGGATATACTTCCGGTGTGGAGCATTTTGTCCCCATGTTTGTGATAATGAGATCTAGTATATTTTCTCCTCTCGTGGGAACAGTGACTAGCTGTTCCATGGCATTTGAATTTATGAACTCCAGGAACCATTGGGCTAGAAAGTTAGGGCTAGAGTAATGTTCCCAGTCTAGTCTCAGTACAGATTATGTAATACCAATCTGTTTGTATGATTTTTAAACAATTTTTGCTCATATTCCTTATCAGGTCCTGGTGTATTACAATAATACAGAGTACAGTGCAACAAATGCTGTTTATCAATGTCAAGGGAGGGGAACTTGCTGATGGTTATGTTCATCAACTCCTTGGTCACCGCCCCTGGAACAGTCGTAACTAAGTCCTGGCTGTACCAATAAAACATTTCACCCTCTGATTGCACTGCAAAGGTATTAATTTGTCGCTGTGCTTTTATACCCTGCATAGTTGGAACTACTGCTATACCAAATAGCTGCATAAGGTCTCTGCCCAAGAGGTTTACTGGGCATTTTGCAGATACAAAAATTTTATTTTTTTGAGTCAATCCTGAAACAGGATCAGTTATCACAATATTATGGGAGAGGGGTTCCCGATACAGCTGTCCATTAGCTGCTTTCACTAATATGTAATCAGGTGACTCTGAATTTTTTGGCAGTTTGGAGGGATGCACCAGGGTCCATGATGCCCCTGAGTCACACAAGAATCTGACTTCCCTCCCTTCTACCAGAAGTGTAACTTCTGGTTTCATGTCTGCTAAATAGAGCTCTAAGCTCAATAAAGCCAAATCCAATATTTAATTTTTTTTACTATCCGTGACTTCTTGCACTTCCTCTATTTCTTCTGTCACATTCTCTACTCCCTCTATCACATACTCATTTGTCCTTTTTCTGCTATCCCCTTCTAGCGATTCCTGACTACCATATAGTCAGTCCAAACCCTCCTTATCCTCCGTGGTTGCCGTCTTGTTTTTCTTGCAATCTCTTGCCAAGTGTCCTTTTTTACCGCATTTAAAACATTCACCCCTTTTCTTTTGCCATTTAAAGTCCTCTGATCGTTGATCAGATTGTTTGTTTCCCTGGGCATTTTTTTTTTGCCCTTTTTCCTGGACTGTACTACGTATACTTTTGCTCCATCTTCTATAGACAATACTTGGGCTTTCTTTTTCTTTTTGCTATTAAAATGCCTTTTGGCATGCCTAGCATATTCAAGCAATGATTGTAACCTGCTTGTACGATAATCTACCATGTGTTTTGTAATAAAGCTGCTTATAGGTGCAATACCACCTTTTAAAAATGCATTTTTTAACTGCTGTTCGTATGGGGAATCGTGTGTCTGGTCTTCAGGAACCTGCATTTTACAATGGTTATTAAAACATTTTAATAGTCTGGCATAATATCAGTCAATAGCTTTACCTTCCTGTTGGATGCATTGATTAATACAAGTCCAGTCTGCCCTATGCTTTCATTTTTCAGAGATTCTGTCTGTAAGACCTTTTACTCTGTTGTCTAACTTTGCGCTGCTATGTGGGAGGGGTCTGAGCGCAATATCACGGGGACTCCAGTCGCCACTAATTATGTGCCAATTTGGTTTTACAATTTGTTTGACTACTTTTTTTACCTCTTTTTCCGTTTAAATTATAACTCAGCCTTATTTTTTGAAAATTTTTTAAGAACTTTCTAAAATTAACTTTTGGATGGGGAATTCCCTCAGTGGCTTTCCGGATGTTTTCAGGAGTCCAGGGTCTATACACTAGAATAGTTGGGTCCTGACCTTCTTGCCCTGCCTGAGGATTAGACACTTCTATAAGTGGGCATATTTCTTCTTTACTCATAAATCGTGAATTTCTACCCATTTGATATAACTCAATGTCCCCTTTTGAGTTTCCTGCCCGTGTTCGAGACCTGGTCTCGATGGAATCTCTAATAAACGGTTTTGCTTTTGTAGTGTCTCTACTCACAGTGACAGTAGGATATTGCGGGGGGTGGACCAATTTGTTCACTTGCCTCATATTCTGGTAAGAGAGGTGGAGGGGCTGATGCTATTACTAAGTTATTGTCCTCCTTATCTAAAAACATTGCTTTTGAATTATTACTCTTTTGTTCCCTTCGGTTTACATTCTCAATCCACCTGTGTGCCTGAGGAATTCTTAATTGACGTTGCTTTTTTACCCGACCTCTAGAATCAGTTTTAAGCTGTTTGACAAGTTTAACAAGTGAGGATTTTTCTAGTTTACCATCAAATTCATACTTATTAACCCATTTTGAGTAGTATTTAATATTATCAGCATGCTGTGACTGCATGTATTTCACGTCTTTGGTTAACTGTGGATTTTGGGACCTTTTTGTACAATTATTACCCATTTGTTCTACCCTTTTAATCGTTACGTAACTCCTTATTTTTAACGTGGTACCGCGGGTATTTTTATAGTCTCTTCAGAATGACTGCCTACCTGCTCTGTTTCCCTGATCTATGACAAGACAGTAATCTTTCTGTCCCTGACTTATAAATAAAGTCTTTAACAGAACAAATACACAAACAAATACTAATCTAGTAAAACAGAAAAAGAAGGTAGATTCACCTTACCTGAGCCTTCGTGATTGATCACCTGGTTCGAGTAAACCCGTCCTTCAGTTGCAGATCAGAAAGTGGCTGGCCTCTTTTGTACGACAATTCAGTCGGAGGACTTTTCAAATAAGAAGAAAGTACAGTTGTGTACACTTACCATAAATGTAGATGTTCGAGTGTCTTCACTGTTGCAGTCATGACTGTAGGGTTCTCCCCTGCCGGCAGGCAGTCCTCGGTTGGCCAGAATCCCAAAGTCTGGGTCCGGCGTCGGCTGTTCAGCCATGCTCCCTGATGTCAGAGCGCCAGGAGTACAAAGCTGACAGCCGACGCCATGTTCTCCAGTTTTTCTTGCCCCAGATGTCAGGAGTCCCAAAATGAGTAAGGTCCCATATCCTTTGCAAATACACCTCAGAAGAATGGTGAAAAAAGGAACCACACAAAAGTAAAAATAAGAGGTGACAGGAGGGAGGGAAACCCAGACTGCAACAGTGAAGACACTCGAACATCTACATTTATGGTAAGTGTACACAACTGTACTATGTTCATCGTGTTTCACTGTTGTAGTCATGACCGTAGGGTAGAATCCCAAAGCAGAATGAAAGGGAGATGGTCATAAAGTAGAAGGGGTGGCTAAAAGGCCCTGCAAGACTGCAGAAGCAAAGCCTGCCCTAGACTTAGAGTAGAGAGGTAGATTGTAGTGCTTTGAAAAAGTATGCACTGAACTCCAAGTTGCAGCTTCCAAAATGTCTTTGGTAGGAACTCCCCTGAGGAAGGCAGCTGAAGTGGCAGCAGCTCTGGTGGAATGAGTCCATATACTCCCTGGGATTTGCTTTCCATGGTGTGAATAACAAAATCTGATTCCATGAGCAATCCATTTAGAAATGGTCTGTTTTGAAATGGCTTTACCTTGGGAACTTGAAGCATAAGAAACAAACAATTGTTCTGATTTTCTGATGTCCTTGGTTCTGTCCAGGTAAAAATGTAGTTGTCTGTGTACATCCAAGGAATGTAAGATCCTTTCCCCTTTATTTTGAGAAGTGGGGAAAAAAGTTGGCAAGTGAATAGTTTGATTTAAAGCCACTTTGGAAACCACCTTAGGCACGAAAGTAGGATTAGTCCTTAAAGACACCCTGTCTTGATGAAAAATAATATAAGTTTCCACAGCCATAAGAGCTTGCAACTCTGAAACTCTCCTGGCAGAGGTCAGAGCTAACAGGATGGCTGTTTTCCAAGATAAAAACTTGATGTCAGAAGAGGCAGCAGTCTCAAAAGGAGGTAAGGTGAGCTTTTCCAAAACATAGTTGAGATCCCAAGCAGGAATGGGAGGAGATCTAGGAGGTCTTAAGTTCTTAGCTCCTCTGAGAAACTGTCTCATGAGCTGGTGGGAAAAGATTAGAGGGTCTGTATTGTAATGAGCGGAAATAGCAGAGGCATGTATCTTAATGGAAGAGAAAGAGAGACCCTTATGTAAGAGATCTGTCAGGTAAAGTAAAATCAAAGGAATGTTAGGAAGAAGAGGATCAGAATCCTGAGCCTGCATCCAGGAACAAAATCTTTTCCATTTTCCTGCATAAGATTTTCTAGTGCTAGGACGTCTGGCTTCTAAAATGACATCCATAACCTGCTTGGGTAGGAGAGAATGAATCAAAGACCCTGGATTAACCAGGCCGTCAGGCTGAGAGTTCTGACATGGGAGTGTAGAACCTGACCCTGGTGTTGGGACAGAAGGTTCGGAGTCTGTGGTAAAACCCAAGGGGGCTCCAGACATAGGTTTTTCAGAGTTGGGTACCAAAACTGTCGAGGCCAATTTGGGGCCATCAAGATTATCATCTTGGGCTTGTCCTGTTTGATCTTTAATAATACCCGTGGAAGAAGAAGAAGAGGCGGAAAGGCATATCCCGAGAGGTTTCTCCAACTGAATGATAGTGCGTCCACTTTCCAAGCTTGTTCGTGGAAAGTCCTGGTGCAAAAAATCTGTAGTTGATGATTGAGGTGGGATGCAAAGAGGTCTATGTGAGGACATCCCCAGACTGCTGTTATCATCCTGAATATTTCGGTGTCCAGCATCCACTCGTGTGGGTCTGAAAGGTTTCTGCTCAGACTGTCTTCCAGGAAGTTTTGCTTCCCTGGTAGAAACTGAGCTTGAAGGTCCAGATTGCAAGCTAGAGCTGTGTTCCATAGATCCATGGCTAGTCTGCAAAGGGGGTAGGAATGAGATTCCCCTTGCTTAATTATGTACCACATAACTGTGGTGTTGTCTGTCCGTATCAGTAGTTGTCCTGGTTGTAGAAGATTCCTGAAGGCCAATAGAGCTTTCTGAACGGCTAACATTTCCTTTAAATTGATATGCAGGTGCTTCTGATCCTTTGTCCAAAGGCCCTGCAGACAGTTGCCCTGAAAATGGGCTCCCCATGCATAATCTGAGGCATCCATGGTTAGTATCTGAGTGGCAGGAGGCAGACAGAAGGGTTTTCCTTTGTTTAGAGTACATGCCTTGGACCACCAAAGGAATTCCTTTTGAAGACAAGGCAGGATGGAGATCAGTATGTCTAAACTGTGGCAATGCTGAGACCATACACTTTTAGGTACCACTGTATTTTCCTCATATGTAGTCTTGCATATGGTACGAGAAGGATGCAGGAGGCCATGTAACCCAAAGCCTGCAGGAATCTCCTTGCAGATAGCTGAGTTAAAGTTGCCAAGGTTTTGAAAGTTGAAGCCAGCTGTAACTGTTTTTCATATGTCAGAAATGCCATCTGGGTTGTTGTGTTTAGAGAAGCGCCCAGAAAAATTATCTGTTGTGAGGGTGTCAAATTTGACTTTTTTATGTTTACAGTGAATCCCAGGAACTTGAGAAGATTTTGAACAAACTGTAGATGCTGGAGTAAGACCTCCTTGCTGTCTGCCTGAATAAGACAGTCATCCAGATAAGGGTAAATTTGAATTCCCTTGAGTCTGCAATAAGCTACTACTGGAGCCAGGCATTTGGTGAAGACCCTGGGCACAGTAGACAATCCAAAGGGCAGCGCAGAGAATTGAAAGTGCCTCGATCCGGCCTTGAACCTGAGGTATTTTCTGTGTTCCCGCCTGATGGGAATGTGTAAATATGCCTCCTTTAAATCCAAAGTTACCATCCATGCATTTTTGGTCAGCATTGGAAGTAGCTGCTGTAGAGTAAGCATCTTGAATTTTGGTATCTCTAGAAAAGTGTTCAAGACTGACAGATCCAGAATGGTTCTCCATGAATTTTGTTTCCTGGGGACTAGAAAGAGCCTTGAGTAAAAACCTTGTCCCATCTCTGAAAGTGGAACTAGTTCGATGGCTTTCACAGCCAAAAGAGCTTCCACCTGGTTTAAGGCCTCTGTCCATTGATGTTTTGGAAGATCTGGCCATCCGCTTGGCCTTGGTAGGGTATGAAAATGGAATTTGTAACCTCTTGAAACCGCATCCAGAACCCACTTGTCTTGGGTTATATGAGTCCAATTTAGGTGAAAAAGAGAAAGTTTTCCTCCGAGAGGGGCTTCCAGGCAAGAAGTTCCTGCAGCCCAACAGAGGGAGTCATTGAGTCTGTTTCCTATGAGCTTGCGACCTGCCCTCTCCTCCCCTAGGGGTGGAAGCAGTCCGCTGTCTTGGTCTATAAGAGGCTTGTGTTTGAGGCCTTCCTCAGGAGCATCTGTATCTACCCCTCTGAGGCCTGTCTGAATTGGGAAAGGACCAATTTTTTTGTAGGCCAATTCCTGCTAAATCTGGGTGGCTGTACTTGTAAGAAATCTTTAACTGTTTGCATGGATTTTGCCTTGTCCTCCATCTTTTTAATCACCTCTTCAGCATTAGATCCAAACAAAACATTATGCTGAACAGGAGCATCTAATAATTTAGCTTTTACTTGATCTGGCAAATTTTGTTCCTTTAACCATGCATGCCTTCTAATTACTGTGCCAGAGGCAGCAGCCCTACAAGAAGCCTCCAAAGCATCAAATCCACAGTGTAAACCATGCTTCCCAACTTGTTCAGTGGCATGCATTAAGTCATGTAATTCTTTATCATCTGCACAGGCGGAAATGGAAGTTAGCTTTTGTTTTAAAACCGACAGGAGAAATTGCTGGTATTTCACCATATGAAACTGACAGTTTAAAGCCCTAATAGATAAAGTAGCAGAAGTGTACACTTTTTTGCCCCATCTTTCTAAAGATCTGGAATCATTCTCAGTGGGAATGGGGTTTTTAGCAGAAGCGGCCTTAACTCCCTTAGGACCCTGAGAAATGGTTTCTGGGTCAGCAGTAGGGTTCTTGTATAAAAACTGGTGGGAATCAGGAACCCTGTAATATCTGTCAGGCTTAACAGGAGCAGGAGGAAAAGAGTCAGGAGTTAAGTTAGCCTCCGAAAAAGCATCATCCACAATATCCAAAATAGGAGGAATAGCCAGGGGCCTATGTTGGGGAAGAAGAAGAAAATCCCTTAGTCTTTTCTTAGATTCCGAATACTCCTGTCCTTCCCAGTGGAAATGTTCTGTCATTTCATGCAAAGTTTCCCCAAAAGAGAAATCCTCAGGGGAGAAGCTGAAGGAATGGATTCCTCAGCATCAGAATCCTCATAAGGAGGGAAAGAATATTCCTGGTCAGAAGAAGAAAATGAAGAAACAGAAGCCTGATCAGAGGAGTCATAATAAACTTCCTGCCTTGGCCTTTTATCTGGAGGGGGATGTGAACCCCTAATTATAGTAAGTAAGTCTTCTGCCATCTTAAGTAACTGTTTCTGTGACTTGGGAGCTGGATCAGAAGAGGCCTGTGTTGCAGTCTTTGATTTGGAAGGAGTCTTTGCCTTTGTCTTTGGCTTTGCCTTTATTAGAAGCTGAGTAGGCCTGAAAACCCCTTTGGAAGCTGGTACCTGCACAGCGGCTCCAGACCCATCCGAAGGAGCATTGTCCGAAGGTCCTGCAACAGAAATATTCAAGGGCCTAGTTGGCTCCTCGTGGGAGTCCGTTTCGGCCATCGGTTCCAAAATGGCCGACGACAGGGTCTGCAAAAGCGCCTCACTGACGACGGCCGAACCTGAAGCTGGCTCTGCTTGTACGATATCGTCAGATTTGGACCTCAGAGGCATGTCTTTGTCCTTGCGTCGTTTGTGAACTCCAGTAGCCAGAACCGTATCCGACGACATTTTGTAATTAAAATGCCTACCAAAGTAATGAAATGCAAAATCGTACCTTCGTTTAATTGTACGTTGATTGAATCTAGCACAAAACTGACAACTAGCTACGTCGTGGTCAGGGCCTAAGCAAGGAATACAGTAAGAATGAAAATCCTTATGAGGTATTTGCTTCCCACATGAAATACAATTATTAACTTTTTCTGACATCGGACTGGAGCAAGAAAAAAGTTTCCCCAATGGGGTACTTAGCTTTGAGTAGGAGAAGAAAGTCTTCTGACTGAAGTTTGTTCAGAAAAGATTGTCAGGAGTCAGCTGACCGGCACTTTATTTTATTTATTTTTATTTTATTTAAATTTGTTGACCGGGAGTGTCCGACTGGACGTGGGTCCATTTTCAGCGGAGGCCCGGGGAGAAAAGCTCCACAGTAAAATAAACAGACAGTAGTTACATTGGATTACATAGTGATTAACAATTTAACATAGAAATTACTTACAACATATTTACAGATGAAGAACATAGTACATCAGTAGACAACTAGAATCTCTATCTGTGAAGTACATAACAAGCATTACCAAATGTAACAATGAGAAGTTCCTGCTGTATAATAAGTACTAGGCTTATGAGCATCTGAGCTTGCTATCATCAAGGTAGTTAGTGGAGGTGAAAGAAAGGGAGTAGTTAGATGGGGTGGATGATATTAGAGTGGGAGTTGCAAGGGCATAGCCAGCATGTTTTTAGGTGCACTTTTAATAAAGTTTTGAAGTTGGTGCATGATGGTATGGAGGTAATTGTGGGTGGGAGTGAGTTCCATAATTTGGCTATGGCGCAAAAGAATAGTGCTTCACCAGCAGAGTTATTGGCTTTAGTGATCTGCAAGTGATTTTTGTTGCTGGATCTTAGTGGTCTGGTGGTGCGATAGGGTTGGAGTAGATTCTGGAGGGATGGGACATTTAGTGGATGGTTTACTAGTTTGTGGGCGAGTGAGAGTTGATACCACTGAAGGAGGTGAGGGAGTTCAAGCCAGCCCAGTTCAGAAAGTGAGAGACAGTGGTGACTACGGTAGGATGCCCCTGTGGCGAATTTGGCGATTTTGTTGTAGCAGGTCTCTACCTTGTTTAGATCACATTGCCTTAGGTTGGTATATACTGGAGAGGCATAAAGTAGGGTGGAGATAAGGTGGGAATTTGCTCTTGAAATCTTTGCTGCTTTGGTAAGAAATTGTTTATGTCTGTATAATGCTCCTAGTTTTTTGTGGACTTTTTTTATGGTCATGGATATGTGAATGTCAAATTTTAGTTTATTGTCTATTTCCACTCCTAGCAATTTGGTGTGTTCAGTTGGATATATAGTGGTGTTGTCTTTTGCTGTGATGTTAAAGTGAGAGTTGTTTTGAGTATGTTTGGTGGGTTGGAAGATGAGTAGTTTAGTTTTGTTTGGGTTGAATATTAACTGGGCATCGGATAACCATGTTTCAACAGAGGAAAAGGCTTCCTGTGTGACTTTTTGCAGTTTGGGTAGGGACTGGGCTGAGCAGATGATGGTAGAGTCATCTGCGTATTGGATGAGTGTGCCATGTTTGATGGCAGAGGCGAGATTATTGGTGTAAACAGAGAAAAGTAGGGGTCCAAGGATGGATCCTTGGGGAACCCCTATAGAGACAGGTAGTTGGGGAGATATGTCATTCTGCCATACAACGGATTGTTGGCGGTCAGACAGGTAACTCTGAAACCAGTTGGTGACTGATTGTGAGAAGGATAGGTCATTGAGGACAGAGATAAGTTGTTTGTGTGGGACCATGTCAAATGCTTTAGATAGGTCTAGGAAAGTAGCAGAGGAGAGATAGCCATTGTTTTTATGCTGAAGGTTAGTGTTTGTAAAGGAGAGTAAGGCAGTGGTGGTGCCATGGTTTGGTCGGAAACCATGCTGAGTACTGGAAAGGAGGTTGTTAGTAAGGAGGTAGTGTGAGACCTGAGAGTGTATGCATCTCTCTAGTATTTTGGAGAGTGGAGAGAGAATAGCTATGGGGCGGTAATTGGTTAGTTCTGCAGAGGGTCCGCCTTTGTGGAGGGGAATTATATGTGAGACTTTCCACAATGTGGGAATGTAACTTTCTGACAGAGATCGGTTAATCAAGATGGATACTGGGTAGGCCAGAGCATCAGCTGCGATTTGTAGGTATTCACTTGGGAGGTTGTCTGCTGCTAATTTGGTGGGTTTAAGTTTAGTTAAGAGTTTTTTATGTTGGAGGTAGGTACAGGAGAAAAAGAGAAGGCAGTGGGGAGATTACTAGTTGAAGGTGTGGGTTGGAGGGGAGGGGGGTTGTGTTGTTTAGCTAGTGATAGTATGGTTTGGGTGAAGTGTGTGTTGAATGAGGTAGCAATATTTTCTGAGGAGTGAGGGATGTTAGGAGGAGGGGTATTGACTTTACCTGGGTGGAGGATGGAGTTTATGGAGGACCAAAATTGTTTGGGGCTGTGTTGTGAGGAGTCTAGGGCAGACTGGTAGTATTGGAATTTGTCCCATTTTATTAGCTTTTTGACTCTATTGTGTAGTTCTAGGAATTTCTGCCTAGCTGTGGAGGTTTTGGTTTTGCGCCAGTGCTCCCAGGCTTTATCTCTGTTTTTCATTTCTGACTTAGTGGTTTTCTGTAGCCATGGGGAGGGTTGTGCTTTGGTTCTGGAAAATCTTATGGGGGCATGGTAATTAAGGATGTTCAAGAAGGTAGTATTAAAGGATTCAACTGCGTCATCTAGACTGAGGTACTTTAGAGCATGCCAGTTACATTCTTTGAGGGATGAGATGAATGTGAGTGGGTTAAAGTTTATTTTTTTACGTATTTGATGATAGATGACAGGTTTAGCTTGGTACAGGTATTTTTTGAGTAGGAATGTTGGGGAGTGATCACTGAGGCTATCTGATAAGCAGCCTGTTATATATGACTGGGGGTTCTTACTGACTAGTATCCAATCCAGGGTAGAGTGCTTGCTGGAGTTTTATTTATCCTTGTTGGTGACTGGACTAGTTGGGTGAAGCCATGAAGGTGTACATGATGGGTTGGATTGTTGCCAGAACAGGATTGCCAGTCAATATTGAAATCACCTAAGATGATAGTTTCTTGGGGAGATGGTGGGTAGACCAGCTGAGGAGGTTTTCTAGTGGAGGGATGTTTTGGCCAGGTGGGAAGTAGCATCCAATTATGTTGATGGTTTTGTTTCGGTTAATTTTGAGGTTGGTATATATTATTTCTTCATTGCCTATTTGTGGAGCTGATGATTTTAAGATCTGGATGTTTAGATGTTGTTTAAATATTACAGCTACACCACCTCCTTTTTTGTTTAGCCGGTCTACTCTTAGTATGCCGTAACCTGTAGAGAGTATTTGCTCACTGGTAATGTGAGGTTTTAGCCAGGTTTCTGTCAGGACGACTATATCTGGGGAGTATAAGTCTATGGTGGCATGGAGTTCATGGACTTTGTTGGATATACTTCTAATATTTACGAACTGCGAACTGCGAATTTAGCACTTGCAAACTTCTATCACCGCATGGCAAGAAAGACTGGAGAACATGGCGTCAGCTGTCAGCTTTGTACTCCTGGCTCTCTGACGTCAGGGAGCATGGCTGAACAGCCGACGCCGGACCCAGACTTTGGGATTCTGGCCGACCGAGGACTGCCTGCCTGCAGGGGAGAACCCTACAGTCATGACTGCAACAGTGAAACACGATGAACATCTGATGTGGTTTCTTCCCCGTACGGTTTCAAGCCACCTGGCCTGTCTGATCCGAGACGAAGTGAAGGTTTCTGGTCCAAAGGACCAATCTGTCAAAGGAAAAAACTTTAAAGACCAATACACGTAAGGTTCAGTTAAGGCACTTTAATTTACTTGCAGCAAGGAGACAAAAAAATGCAAATACAAGGATTTGTCTAACTACTAACAGGAAGTATGTTTATTCTTATACTATTTTACAAGACATGGCCTTTTAAGCTGACGTAATCAAACACAACTTTTAGTATTGTTTTACAGCAGATGTTACTCAGATTTTCTGCTGACATGACTAGATTTGTGAGAAACTTTTCAGAAAAACAACCTGGCCTTGGTGACCATTAATCCGTTTACAAGCGTCTATTGTACAGTGTTACATTTCAAGGTACTTTTTTAATACAGATACAAGCAAATGCTGATTGCAGTTCATATTTTCAAGCAGGCGTTGTACTAATTATCTGTAACTTCTACAGCTGTGTATTTTTTCATGGCACAGCGGAACGTCTTGTCTAAGTTTCATACAAGTAGTATTGTTCTATTCATTATTTTCCTAATGCAAGCAGAAATCACCTACTTCTCAGTAAATTTCCAAGGCACAAGCAAGATTTTAGCTAACAGTACAAGGTCAAAAAGCAACTGCAGTTTGTACAGATTTATGCAGTATAAAATAGAATAAATGTGTTAACCCTTTTCAAGCTCTGAATGCACTAAGCATATTGCTAATACACACATTAATACATATTTTTCTAACAATATGAAATGGAAAAGAGGTCAATCTACAACTCTGAAAACTGAAATAAACAAGCTGGACAAAAAATAAGCAGTGTGAGAAACGATCAAGAAAATTTTGAAGAAAATTTATGAAAAGATACTGAGAATAATAGGAAACTATTTTATAGATACATAAGATATGGAAGAAGTAAAAACATATAAACTGATAAACTGTATAGATTCTAAAAATTTTTCACAGACACAACAGATTACAGATATATTTACAAAATCTTATCCAAAACAATTTGGCTCCAGAAAGGATGAGATAAGTTGTGCTAGTGACATCCAGGTAACTTCAGACACTGAAATCAAATTAGATTATATTTTAAAATAACTATGCAAATTGGATCCAAACAAAGCACAGGGAGGAGACAAAATTAGTAATAATGACCTGAGATTGCTTCAACAAGAACTTGTAGTACCTTTATATCTATTATTTATTAGGTCATATAACTATGGGAGATTCCTCAAGATTGGAGACGTGCTTATTAAACCTGTCTTTAAGGGAAATGGGAATTGGAAAAAACAAGAGTCATGTTGTGGAAAAATAATGGAGAAGGTAATGTTGGATAAGTTATTGTCAGAACTGGAAAGTTTGAGATTTGAAAACATATATTAGAAACAAGTAATCTCCATGGTATCCCCGAAGTCTCAAAACAACCCACTAAAGTGTAGTGGGTCTAAAAACAAAACAGTGTAAGAAACTTCTCTGTGTGGAAGATTTTCATTCCATATATTTCTAGTTAATCACTGTATATTAATCAGATCAGACAATAATAGTGAATGTAAACTCGTCAAGTCAAAAAGTAATAATAGAAAATATATAATTCTACAGCATTACTAAGTATTCGAAAGTAATCCAAGCAAGGCAGGCAGTCTGTTTCCAGTCGAAAATCCTTTATTAAGTACACAGACAAGCGATCCAAGTAAAACAAAAATAGAGTAATAATTTCCTCACAAGCTTTCTAAATATATATATATACTTTTTATCAGGCATGGGAGTGGTTTATTGTGCTGTAAAACAAAGTGTTATTGGTACACATGTTAAATTCACATCCCTTCCCCCATCAGTGTGACATTTGAGCTGGTCCTGCCCTACCTAGTAGCTGTCATAATAATATATAGCCCTAATGTACTTCTTTGCGATCTTTGTTAACAATAGGTTATGAAAATAGAAACTGATTTTTACATGCAAAATGTATATGTATATATTTATATATAATTTTTGATCGCAAAATGAACTAAGGTTGATATCTTTTCAGCCATGTAGTATACTGCCTTGTATAAAATCACAGACTTAATAATCTACTTAATAATTTGATTAAATAAGATGTACCATTAAAGTACATTAGGGTTATATATTATTATGACAGCTACTAGGTAGGGCAGGACCAGCTCGAATGTCACACTGATGGGGGAAGGGATGTGAATTTAACATGTGTACCAATAACACTTTGTTTTACAGCACAATAAACCACTCCCATGCCTGATAAAAAGTATATATATATTTAGAAAGCTTGTGAAGAAATTATTACTCTGTTTTTGTTTTACTTGGATTGCTTGTCTGTGTACTTAATAAAGGATTTTCGACTGGAAACAGACTGCCTGCCTTGCTTGGATTACTTTCGAATACTTAGCAATGCTGTAGAATTATATATGTTCTATTATTACATTTTGACTTGACGAGTTTACGTTCGCTACTTCTACTACTATTGTCTGATCTGATTAATATACAGTGATTAACTAGAAATATATGGAATGCAAATCTTCCACACAGAGAAGTTTCTTACACTGTTTTGAACACATATATTAGTATGCATATGTAGAAAATACGTCTATTACCACATGTAACATGATGTTCTTAACAATATAATAATGGCTATGAATGAAAAATTGTGCTGTGATGGAATTTATATAGATTTAACTTCAGCATTTGACAGGGTTATACACGAAACACTGATTGATAAATTAGAATTAGGTATTGATGTACTGTTGATAAGATGGATAGCTGCATGGCTTAGAAATAGGACATGGCAAGTATCATACAGCAACTGGACAGGTGAAATTCTTGGTTACAGCATGGGTGTCCCACAGGGTTCTGTACTAGGCCCATACTTGGTTAGATTGTATCTTTCAGATCTATCTTTTTCACCTGAGGTGTTCTACAGTCTGTATGAAAATTACTTGAAATTGAGTAAACTGATTACATGTGTTACAGATAGGGCATATCTGCAAAAGAATTTGACTAAATTGACCATTTGGGCATGGGAGAATAATATGCTGATAAATACATCAAAAACTCAGTATATAAGATTTGGGAGACATAAATTGAAAGGTGAATATTTAATACAGCACATGGTGATTGACACTGTAGATTAATTTATGGACCTGGTTATACAGGTAGATCCAGCTCTCAGTTTTTCTAATATCAACCAATTGGTTAATGATAGTTATAAAATTATAGGATATATAAAATATATTTATAAAGTCTAGGAAATCATAATTGATGAAGCATTGTTTTTTAATAACATTACATCCAAACTTGAGTATGGAATAACAGTATGGAAACTTTACAAGAAAGCAAGCATGAGTAAACTGGAAGGAGTACAGCAGAAATATGCCAAGGGCATACATGGATGTGAAAATTTAAGTTATTATGAAATACTAAAACATCTGAACTTGTACAGTGTTTCATACAGATATTTAAGAAGAGATCTTATTCAGGTATACAGGGCATTTAGAGACACTACCACTGGGAATGTCTGTGTTATCAAACTGTAGTAGAGAATCATCAGCCTATGTAGAAGATTCTATAGGAGTGAGAAGTGTACTACTTGGTTCTCTGACAGAGCAGCCAATGGGTGGAACAGACTACCAAATTACATTAAAGCAAGCACTTGTTTGGATATTTTTAAGAACAGCTTGGACGCTTATTATGGGAACAACTGTTTTAGTATACTGACAGGTTAGAAGGGCATTAATGCCCATGCTTGAAATAGTTGTATGCATGCATGTATACAAGTGTCTCTTTTTCTTTTCCTATCTACCAACATACTTTATCCATTTCTGACATGAATGTCTGAATAATTGCATTCATTACTAGAGCAAAAATAATAGACACTCCTGTTTAACTTCCCTGTTACCCTGCTCTCTTTTCCCATCCATCCATCCAACCACCATTAATTTCACCCATGGTTGGGAGGGTGGCTTAATGGTTAAGGTGTTTGCCTTACAAACACAAGGTGCAGGGTTTGAGTCTCACAAGGGATAACTGGCTAGGCTTAAAATGGCTCGCAAGGGCAGTTAGCTTAGTACTAATCTATGAACCTATGAATTTTCATAAAATATTTTCATCGTTTCCACTTTTTATTACTTATTCTATATGCTTCCATAATTTCCCACATCATCTCATTACTTTTCTTATCATATACCTTCTCAACCTTTTACATAACCAAACTTACTCATTGTTTTCTATCAAAATCATACTTATTTCCTTTACTAATACTAAAATGTCATTTACCTCTCCCCCTTCTATAACAAACATACCATTTTCTATTACTTTATTCAGCACCTTTTGCATCTTTTTTGTATTTTTAATTAATTTATTTGTTTATTTATTTATTTATTTATTTATTTTTACTAACAAAATCTACATTTTACCATTTCATCATTATAGACTTTAAGAATCCACACACATATGTTGTTGTGCTATACTGGAAAGACAGGTGAATGTGCACACATTAGGAAAGTTTTAGGGCTATGTACGTTTTTTAAATAAGTAAATAAGTATTTATGGTACCAAATTTTATATATATATATATATATATATATATATATATATTTTTTTTTAACATGTATTTATATGTGTGTTTAAACTGGAGGAATAATGTATTTTATTTCACTTTTGAGGAACCTGTTTCTTTAAAGTGGTTTCCCTACCAATTAATCAATTTGTACAACAAATGATTTAGATGAAGTATAAATGGAGCTGGATGCAGTAGTTTATTTTACCTTGTCTGAAGAAGTTTGGCTACTAGTTGGACAAAAAGCGATTCGAATAAAATTGTGTGCTTAACTTTTACATTTTGTGGATTTTGTTGGACTTCGCAGTTTTCACATTCCAGGTGCCACTTTTGTTGCTTTTTTGAATTAAATGTTTATGTTATAACAGAGTACACTGGGAAGAGGTTAATCACAATCCAGCTGCAGCAAAATTTGAAAAATAGTTGAAATTAAATTAGGCCATACAGACTATATCTTACAGTTCTGGTTGTAGCCAGAGACAAAATGTCTGGGAAACCAAATATTAGAAAGTCTTCTTTAT
The DNA here is from genome assembly GCF_019279795.1 of Protopterus annectens. Lineage (NCBI taxonomy): Eukaryota > Metazoa > Chordata > Ceratodontiformes > Protopteridae > Protopterus > Protopterus annectens. The sequence goes on along the minus strand of NC_056726.1, from coordinate 292,333,226 downwards.
TGTCTCTAGCAGTGAGCCAATTGCTACTCTGGGAGGGTAGAGGTTTGAAATTGTTTTATGACTTCCAGGAGCTGCAGCAGATCTGAGCAAATCTCTATCCATGTATATGGTAATACATAGGTGCTAAACTCCTGGCAGCTTCTACTGTTGGTGATAGTGTGGGAAACAGTCAGATGACCAGATGTACTGTCATTCTGTACATAAATAATGTGTTAATATTAGAGGAGACTGAAGTCTTAGGAACAGCCTATTCTTGGAACATGACAAAGGAGGAAGACCACTCACCAACTTCATCTTGCTTGTGCTACTAAGTGACCAGGGACTAGTACTCTTTAGATTAGTCAGGAAAATATAGTGAGAATAGTTAAGTATTGTTTTTCTGTAACCGTGTGAATCTTTCTAGCTGTGTTATTTTTTAATATTTCCTGTGATTGAAATTTTGGTGTTTACTGTAACTAGATATTTAGTATTTTCATGTTCTGTTATTATTTATTATTAAATATATTTAAACTTTCCATTGTTGCTGGTCTTTCTAGAAAATATTTAACATTTGAGAGTATTTACATATATTTATTTGGTTATAACTCTGGCCACTCCTGAAAGCCTTGCTATTTGGTCAACATTATCATTTGTATTAATACTAACTTCACTCGGCATAACTGGATATCCTTTAAGAGCCTTATAGTAACTGACAAGTGGCAGTAAAATTGCCTTATAGTCTGGGCAAAGTTGGTAGAGTGGGTAATCTGTGCCAGCCTTTCTCAGAGGTAGGTGTGTGTTTGTGTGTGTGTGTGTGTGTGTGTGTGTGTGTGTGTGTGTGTGTGTGTGTGTGTGTGTGTGTGTGTGTGTGTGTGTGTGTGTGTGTGTGTGTGTGTGTGAGCTACAGGAGCAGGGACATGAAGCACTGGTTTCACAGACAGGGTGCTGAGCACAGCTGTGCCAGTGGGGAGCCTTACTGGGGACTGAGGAGAGACACAGAGAGAAACCCAGATCACAGGTTGAGTGTATTCCCTGTGTGCTCTTAAGGGAAGTTGTGCTTGATGCAGAAAAGTCTGCATCCGAAAATAATGAGTATATCCATTTGTATTCCAAGTGAACATCCCTCTCCAGTGGCAATGGTGAGGATTCAAGCTCTTTGATTACTGGACCAGAGTGGGGGTGTCACATACTGGCGAGCAGTGGTGTGGATATTGAACTTCTGTAGCCTGTAAACAGTTGCCAATAAAAGGGTGTACTCTCAAGTAAACATTCAGGGTTTCATTTCCCAACAGTTCAATTTAATTTTTTTTTGTTTAGTTTAGTCTACGAAAGCAGGCAAAGATGTCATCACAGGATTATGGCAAGCTAACAAAGAACCAGTTGGCCAAGGTGTGTCAAGCCAAAGGACTGGTGCATGTCAATCTGACTAAAGAGGAAATTATTTCAGCCTTAGTCACAGCTTAGACCAGCAACCAGGAGGATAAGCAGTCTGTTGATGGGAATTTGCAACCCTCAGAAGCAGGACAGTTCACCTTTTCCTCAGAGGACTTAAAAAGCCATCTGGAGTAAAAGAGACTTGAAGTGGAGGCCAAATGTTTGGAATTAGAATCAGCAAAGAGACTGTGGCATTTGGAGGCTGAAGAAAATGAGAAACTGCGCCACTTGGAGGCTGAGGAAAATGAGAAGCAGCTTCAACATGAGAGGGAGATGCTGACTCTTCGCCAGGGTCATGGAGGTAATGGGGAGGGGAAATAACTGAACCCCAGAAGCAATAAAGGTCAGTAAATTTCTTCCACAATTTACAGAGGGTGATAATTTTGATAGTTTTATTCATATGTTTGAAAGAGTATGTAAACAGTATAATGTTGACCAAGGGATCTGGGTACAGTTCCTGACCCCCTTACTCCATGGTAAAGCTGTAACTGCTGTTTCTAAATTTTCTGATATTGATTATTTAAACTATGAAAAAGTAAAGAAATGTTTACTTAAATGTTTTAAGTTAACACCTGAAGCTTACAAAAAAAAGTTTTGTGAGAATAGACGTTATGCTATAAGTGTGCATGTGTGATTATATTGCTGAGTTTAGCACCTATTTTCATAGGTGAATGAGTGTGTGTCAGGAAGCCACTTTTGAATGGCTGTCAGGGCTTTTGGTGAGGGAACAAGCCCTTAGCACTTTGCCTGAGGACATGAGAATCTGTTTGGCAGACTGAGAATGTAACTCTGCAGATGAGCTGGAGAAGAAAGGGGATCTCTACTTAGCAAGCAGGGCATCACTGTACAGGAAGGGGGTACTCAGTGCTGCACATGGATATATGGAAACCTGGGTCTATATCATGAGACTGGCATCTTAAAATGTCAACTCTCAGTTGTTTGACATGAAAATGTCGAACTCCAACTTTCCCGTACGACCAAATCACCAATTTCCTTCTAATGGAAAGAAATCGGTTGGCCGTTCTGTTACACCTGCTCTTTCCCTGACTGTAGTGTGGTCTTAGAGTTAGAATATTTAGTTAGAGGGGTGTGGGGAGCACAGCCCCGAATGTTGGGGGTGTGGGGGGCAAAGGCCCCCACTTAAATATGTTTGTTTTTGTGTGGCATTGGTGTTTGGCCAACCAATTTCTTTCTGTTGAATGGAAAACAGGTCACTGCTAAGAGAGACACAGCCTCTGACATAATCATTGTGAAGCCTGCAGTGGTTAAAGAGGAACAGTACTTGCTTGGGCATTCTGCTCCAGTCAGAGCTTTAGGAGGGACTCCAATCTAAATGCCTTTGGCCAGGGTTCACCTTTAAAGGTGAATAAAAAAAGCATTAAAAACAAAAAAGAACTTGCTATAGTGAACTGGACGTATAAGAGAATTTAAGTACCTTTATCTGCTCTTTTGTTTTCAAAAAAATACAGTATTTAAATTGATTTTAACTGTGTGGAAGGAATATTAGCTGAACTGGAAGTTAGTCAGTGTTTGCTGAATTTTGTTATTTGCTAGTAATTACAGGTGTGGGGTAGTCACATTCTTTGATTTCCTGTCCTTGCCTATTTAAGTGGTACAGTGTGAAGTATTTTCTGCTTAAAAACCTCAGCTTTGGCCAGCTAAGAACTTGCTATATTCAACTGGACGTATAAGAGAATTTAAGTACCTTTATCTGCTCTTTTTTTTTCAAAAAATACAGTATTTAAATTGATTTTAACTGTGTGGAAGGAATATTAGCTGAACTGGAAGTTAGTCAGTGTTTGCTGAATTTTGTTATTTGCTAGTAATTACAGGTGTGGGGGTAGTCACATTCTTTGATTTCCTGTCCTTGCCTATTTAAGTGGTACAGTGTGAAATATTTTCTGCTTAAAACCTCAGCTTTGGCCGGCTAAGAACTTGCTATATTCAACTGGACGTATAAGAGAATTTAAGTACCTTTATCTGCTCTTTTTTTTCAAAAAAATACAGTATTTAAATTGATTTTAACTGTCTGGAAGGAATATTAGCTGAACTGGAAGTTAGTCAGTGTTTGCTGTATTTTGTTATTTGCTACTATACCATGACCCCCCCCAAAACGTGCACGCTGATTATCCAGCGTGCACATTGTAAATCGAGTTATACTAATGGAAAAAGGTCCGGTCGCCCGGACTTTTTCCATTAGTATAACTCTACTGTCTCGCTATGTTAAATGGGTTTAACATAGTGAGACAGCTTTAAAATAAGCAACGGAGATCTCCGTTGCTTATTTTAAAGCTGTCTCGCAATGCTAAACCCATTTAACATAGCGAGACAGGTTTTAAAAAAAAGCAACGGAGAAAGCAAGATCTCAGTTGCTTTTTTTACTGTTTCACTATGTTAAATGGGTTTAACATAGCGAGACAGTTTTAAAATAAGCAACGGACATCTCCGTTGCTTATTTTAAAACTGTCTCGCTATGTTAAACCCATTTAACATAGCAAAAACAGTAAAAAAAAAAGCAACGGAGATCTTGCTTTCTCCATTGCTTTTGCCCACAGCTCTGATGTACTGCGCAGGCGCACAGTATATCAGAACTGCCGCGGATGCCAGACATCTGCGGAAGGGCAGTAAACAGGCATTATACTATGCCATTTAAGAAAAGTAATAGTTTCTTTTCTTAAATAATGTCATGGTATAATAGCAATAACCCACTTCTGGGTGTGGGTAATGCTGTATTTACCCACGGTTGGCTTTGTTTGGTTCGGGCTACTCGGGACCAAACCACGCCAACCGTGGATAAATCCAGCATTACCCACACCCAGGCGTGGGTTATTGCTATAGTAATTACAGGTGTGGGGGTAGTCACATTCTTTGATTTCCTGTCCTTGCCTATTTAAGTGGTACAGTGTGAAATATTTTCTGCTTAAAAACCTCAGCTTTTGCTGGCTAAGAAATTGCTATATTCAACTGGACGTATAAGAGAATTTAAGTACCTTTATCTGCTCTTTTTTAAAAAAAAATACAGTATTTAAATTGATTTTAACTGTGTGGAAGAAATATTAGCTGAACTGGAAGTTAGTCAGTGTTTGCTGAATTTTGTTATTTGCTAGTAATTACAGGTGTGGGGGTAGTCACATTCTTTGATTTCCTGTCCTTGCCTATTTAAGTGGTACAGTGTGAAATATTTTCTGCTTAAAAACCTCAGCTTTGGCCGGCTAAGAACTTGCTATATTCAACTGGACGTATAAGAGAATTTAAGTACCTTTATCTGCTCTTTTTGTTTAAAAAAAATACAGTATTTAAATTGATTTTAACTGTGTGGAAGGAATATTAGCTGAACTGGAAGTTTTCACTCTGCTCTCATTCACTCTGCTCTTCAATTAGTCCCACCCACCCTCCGTGTTTTTGTTTTGGTGTTAATCTTAGTGGCCTTGCAACTGCCCGTCCCTCTTGTAAATTTGTGTTTGGATACTCCTTCTGGACCCATCTCATTTGCTCACTCAACTGAGTGCAGTGAGATCATATTCTGATTTCAGGCACTCCTACTGTGTACAAAGAGAGCATCTGGGAAACAGAAAAAAAAAAAAAAAAAAAAAAAAATTTAAGCTTGTTTCCTGCCTTTCCTGTTAAGTGGTATAGACTATTTGTAGGCTTCTGAGCCCCCAAGCCCTTCTGTGTTGGAGGAAGCCTTCTAGCTTAGTTTTTTTTCTTATAACTAGCCAGTTTTCTAGTTTCAGCACTCAAATCTGTTTCTTTGATCTCAGCACTTGTTCAGAAAAAAAAAAATTTCATCTGCTTTTACTGTACTTGTGTTTCTACCTACTTTTTTTACTTTTGCATCATCTTAAAAGTACTCAATTGTATTTATTACTGCTTGGTGTAACTCATTCTAAGCCTTTTGGTTTAAATACTTGGGCTTCGGACCAGTTGTTTTGCACTGAGAGGGTTTGTGGTCTGCACTGTAGTGGCAGAACAGGTAGCTTACATCCTTCTAGGTTGGAAACTGCTGATTGAGGGCTCAGTGTTTGCTATTCTAAAAGTGTATTAATTCTGGTTTAAGCACTTGGGCTTTCAGGCCAGTTATTTTACATTAAGAGGATTCGTGGTCTGCACTCTTGTGGGAGGAGAGGCTGGACTCTGCCCTTCTGAGCTGGGAATTTCTGGTTGAAGGCTTATAGTGCATGCATATCTGAACTGCTTCTTACTGAAGTTGGTGCGCCTTGTTTGCTGTGGCATAGACTGGATTCGGGCCTGCTGGATCTAGCTTTGTTTGTGTAGCTTGAGCACTAATCCAGGCATTCTCTAAAATATTCAATTGTATTTATTACTGCTTGGTAGTAACTTGATTAAAGTGTAGCTATCATTCTAAGTCTTTTGGATTAAGCACTTGGGCTTCAGACCAGTTGTTTTACATTAGGAAGGTTTGTGGCATGCACTGTGGTGGCAGGACAGGTAGCTTTCATCCTTCTAAGTTGGGAACTGCTGATTGAGAGCCCAGTGTCTGTTATTCTTAAAGTGTATTAGTTCTGGTTTAAGCACTTGGGCTTCAGGCCAGTTATTTTACATTAAGAAGGTTTGTGGTCTGCACTCTTGTGGGAGAAGAGGCTGGACTCTGCCCTTCTGAGCTGGGAATTTCTGGTTAAAGGTTTATAGTGCCTGAATATTTGAACTGTATCTTACTGAAATTGGTACACCTTGTTTGCTGTAGCATAGACTAGATCCAGGCCTGCTGAATCTAGCTTTGTTTATATGCTTGTTGTTTGTTTGCTTGTTATTTCCCTGGAATGCTAATTCCACCTAATACGTGCTTCTCAGCTTCTGTGGATCACTAGTGATATCTGCATTGCTTACTGTACTTATTTCCTTGTTTCACTTGAAAGAAAGTTACTGTTTGTCGTTTTTGCATTTAAGTTACCTGTAACACATTGCACTTAAGTTACCTGGCACATGCTCACTAAAGCAATTATATAAGTCAGCACTAAAAATTAAAAGCACTACACCCTCACTCCCCACTGGCCCTGGTTTTCAATTATTAAGGAATTCCCAATATTATTCTAGCATGTCCAAAGGTCAGTTGTCAATCTCCTCTCCGGTCCAGCTGGTGAATCTGGGAATCTTGAGGCAATGTTACAACTGCCTCATGTACACAGACAACCCTCTCCTCCTCCCAACAAATTCCAACACATGTGAGAGATGCAACCATATAGCCAAACTGGAGGCTAAGCTCTCTCAACTCAGTACTGGCATAACCAGTCAGGAGGAGAAGGAAACCACACTCACTACAATTCCAGTCTCACATAGACCTACCACGACAGCAAACCAAACACATAATCACACAAAACATACTGAGGCTCTAAATAAAGATCTGCCGAAGCAGCAGAGACCTCCAAAGCAGACACCCAAGCAGCCGCTACCCCAAAACAAAACACGTGCAACACATATCTCACAAAGCCAGTGTGCCAAACAGTCACAGCCCTTAAGACTAAACAACACACCTGATACACTTGTAATAGGTGACTCTATCGTCAGGCACACTGATGTCCTGCTCACCAGGCTGAACAAGGAGAGGGTCACGGTGAGCAGCCTGTCGGTGCTAGGATCCGCCACATAACACAAGCACTCAGGTCACTCCAAGGCAAGTACAAATATGACTCAGTCATTGTCCATGCTGGTGTGAATGACCTGAGATGTACCTCCCTGGACTACATGAAAAGAGACATAAAGGAGCTCTCTGAGCATGTAGCCCAGGCCGGTATGACCCTGACCTTGAGTAGCATCTTACCCTCACCAAGAATGATGCCACAATATGAAGACAAGATGATCAATTTCAACAATTGGCTTAAGTACTGGTGTCATTCAAAGGGGATCCAATGCCTGTCAGCTTGGGATGATATGCTCGACAAGCCACGATGCTTCGCTAGTGACGGCTTGCACCTGTCACCCTGGGCTTTTGGATATTGGCAAAGGCTCTTGCTACCCCATAGTGCCTTTTTAGGCAAGGCTCAAAAGACAAACCCACCTCCATAGGTATCACAAGGGATAAGAAACTAAGAGTAATGCTACTCAACGCCAGAAGTCTAAACCTCAAGATGCACGCTCTCGAAACTCTCCTTAGCATGGAGAACATCGATATCTGTGCAGTAACAGAAACCTGGTTCAGGGCTCCCGAGAGCACCCCAGCACTACCAGGTTATACCTCATACCATGCTTTTCGGCCCCAAAACTTGGACCGAACCACAAAAGGAGGGGGAGTATCGATATTCATCAAAGATACCCACACCTCCAGGCTGGTGGCAAAGCCCGAAGCATCAGACACTATCCATGTGCAATTAACAGTGGGTAAAACTGCCTTCCAGTTTATAGCCTGCTACAGACCACCCTCCCAAACCCAGGAACCCCACTCGGCCTTCCTGAGAACACTGGAAAATATGAAGGTCTCTCCAAACACCATTATATTGGGCGACTTCAACTACCCAAACATAGACTGGGAGCATTACTCTAGCTCCAACACCCTAGCCCAAAGGTTCCTAGAATTTATAAACTCAAATGCTATGGAACAACTTGTTACCACTCCCACAAGAGGGGAAAACATACTGGACCTGATCATCACCAACATGGGGACTCTATGCTCCAGACCAGAAGTGTATCCCTCACTGGTAAGATCAGACCATAAACAAATCTCACTGGATATTCACATCCCGACCCCATCCCCTGCCCAGAAAACCACAGTGAAAAACTTCTCTAAAGCAAATTTCACACTCCTCAAAACTGAGGTGGAATCCTTCAAAGCCCCCGGGCCTGTGGAAAATACGGCCCAGACCGCAGAATCCTTTATAAACGCATTCTATGAACACCTTCAGGAATGCATGGATCATGCGATCCCAAATAAAACCAAGACCCAGTCCTCCAAAGGCAGACGTCCTGTCTGGTGGACCCCAGCCATAAACAAACTATACAATAGAAGGAGGAAGCTACTAAATGATACAGCAAAATCCCAAAAAGGGAAGGCATCACTGAGCAGTATTAGCAAAAAACTACGGGCACACATAAAATTGTCTAAGGCCAGCTTCGAGAGAAAAATTGCACAGGACACTAAGGATAATCACAAGGCTTTCTTTAGTTATGTTAGGAACCTTGGTGGTAATTCCCAGATATGCTCAGAATTAGTCCAAAATGACAAAAAATACACCGAACCCACAGACATTGCCAACGTCCTAGCTGACAGGTTCAGTGCAAACTTCTCCCCCCCCCCACCAAAAGGGCAAATATCTATCCCAGCAGAGTGCTGCCCCTGACATCTCAGATGCTCAGGTAAGAGCCGCCCTCTCCAAAGCAAAAAACACAGCATCAATGGGACCAGATGGTGTCCCGGGCTGCGTCCTACATGAACTCCAAGAAGACCTAAACCCAAACATAAAACTACTGTTCAAGTCTCAGCCTTACTACAGGATATGTGCCCAAAGAGTGGCGTACAGCAACAGTGGTCCCTCTCCATAAAGGTGGTGCCTCAACGGATCCTGGAAACTATCGCCCCATAAGCCTGACTAGCTTGGTCTGCAAAGCTATGGAAAGGATCATCATGGACCTCATAAATAAAGATATTGGGGACCTACAAACACTGGATCCTACCCAGTTCGGTTTTGTTAAGGGCAGATCCTGCCTCTTAAACCTGGTTGATTTCTTTGAAACAGTCACCAAGGCCATTGACAAGGGGAAGGTGGTCCACACAGCCTACCTGGACCTCGCAAAAGCCTTCGATACAATACCCCACTCGGGCATTATAGATAAGCTCACCAGCTTAAATATAAACCTGTATGTCACTAGATGGATTGCAAACTGGCTCAAGGACAGAACTCACATGGTTAGAATTGCTAGAGCCATGTCAGACTCCAAACCAGTTACAAGTGGTGTCCCACAAGGCTCAGTCCTGGGACCTCTCTTATTCGGTATATATTTCCCGGAGGTACAGGCCAACATGGAAGGACTGTGGCTGACCAAGTTCGCAGATGACTGCAAACTGGGCGCCATAATCGACTCTCCAGTCGACACACGCATCCTCCAAAAGGGCCTCATAGAAACAGACAACTGGTGCCAGAGCCATGGCCTCAAGCTAAATGCCAAAAAGTGTATAGTCATCCCCTTTGGCAAAATCAAAGTGCCCACAAATTACCACATAGGTGGTAATCCATTAAGTACAGAAGAAGTAATTAGGGACCTGGGGACCCAAGTTGATAGCAATCTCTCATTTGACAACCACGTGGCCAAAGTGGTTAGAAAAACATTTTATATAGCCCACCTAATCATGAAGGGATTCACATCTAGATCAGGGGACATCATCGTGCCTCTTTACTCATCCCTCATCAGGCCCATAATTGAGTACAATGCCCCTTTTGGGATGTACCTTACCAGACACCTGGAGCAACTGGAAAGACCCCAAAAGTACCTCACCAAGAGGATCAAAGGGCTCAAACAGATGCCATATGCTGCCCGGTTAAAGAAACTCCAGCTCTACTCAGTGGCATACCGCCTGTTCAGAGGCGATCTGTGCCTGACGATAAAGCCATGTCCAACCCGGAATTAATGGACATGCTGCACCTCAGAAAATCCAAATCCCATCGAGCTACGCTCGAGAGACTTGAACCTCAGCACTGAAATAAATAGGACATGCTGGAGGGACATATTCATAACCCAGAGGCTCCCTTCACTCTGGAATAAAATCCCAGTCCAGGTTAGGCAGAGTCCCTCACTGACTCTCTTCAAGAGGAATCTTGATGAGTGGATGGGAGATCGTAGGTTTACCCCGGGTATCACTTCTGTGTCACTGTTAGACAGAGGCACAGTATACTAACCTCGAAAAAGGGCATAGCAAAATAAATTTAAAATGGGTGGCGAAAGCCAAACACATTCTGGCTAGGCTTATAAATGCCATAGGGCAGATAGCCTAGTATGAACCTATGAACCTATGAACCTATTAGTAAACGAAAATGAAGTAATCCACAGAAGGCACAAATGCTAACTGCCATGTATATCCAAATGATGATGCTTCTAACGCGAAATGTAACAAATGTTTTATTGAACCTGTTGTTGTAGTAGTTAAGCGCTTTCACCCATTACATATGGGCTTCATCAGAACTAACATAAATTAAACTACAGTTTAAATAAACATTTTGGCACCAAATGACCAATTTTTTTTTAAAACTTCCTTAAAGGGTACCTTCCCCTTAAAGGTGTACAATCTGCATTAGTGCAATGCTCAGCAATTAATTTAGCTATCCTCTTTAAGGACAGAGGGTGTAGTGTCAATGAACATACATGTAGTAGTACGAACATGCTTAAGAAGAAGAGCACTTTTATTCCCCCTATGCATACTAGTGTAGCCACTTATGACAAACTGGTTGCCAGAGAGATTTATAAGCTCCAGAATAAACTCAGGACTCAAAGAAACAGTAGTAACTTAAACAATGATGAGTTAAAAACATTAAAAGAACTTAGAGAAGATTCCGCCATACGTGTTATGAAGCCAGACAGAGGGGGAGGAGTGGTTATTTATGACACTCTTGAATACACTACAAAAATATATGAGATTTTACAGCAGTCAGGCAATTACGAGACTGTATCTATAAATGAAATCAATATTGCCTACAAGCGTATAGACTCGTACATTAAAGAATTCTTGATTGACAACAGAATCACAGTGGATTTATACAATTATCTCAAAGTTGATTACCCCCAATTAGCTACATTGGTGGGCATTCCTAAGATACATAAAGACATCAGAGACCCCCCCTTTCCATCCGATAATTTCTGGTAGCCATTCCAAAACATTTCCATTGGGGATAGTTGCGGACTGTTGGTTTAAACATTTGTATGGCAAAATTCCATGCATGGTAAAAGATTGTTGGGAATTTTTAGCCAATTTTCCAACACATTTATGGAAAGAAGATCTAGTGTTTGTTACTATAGATGTCATTGACCTCTTTTCATGCATCCCCAAACAAGAGGGAATAGATTCATTTTGTAATAGCATTAGAAAACATGCAAATTTAGAATTGGATAATGTATGTTTGATCTTAGACTGTATGTCCATAGTACTTGAGCACAACTACATTTACTATGAGGGTGAACATTATCGCCAAATCAGGGGGATAGCGATGGGGGCTCATGCCCCCATCTTTGCCAACCTGGTTATGCGTGATTGGGAAGAATCAACAGTTTTTAACAGTGAATATTTTCAGTATGTGAAATATTATTCTAGATTTTTAGACGATATAAACATCCTTTGGGACGGTAGTTCTGACTGCCTAGAAACTTTTTTAGAATATTTGAATCACAGTAGTCAGTTTTTGAGGTTCACACACTCGAGTAATAGAGAAGGAATAGCTTATTTGGACACACACATCTTCAAAGGTAATGATGGATTCCAATCCCATATTTATAGAAAAAATACCTTTTCCAATGGGTATCTGGAATACACCAAGTAACCATCCCAGAAAACTGTTATACACCATATACAAGGGTCAATGCATAAGAGCAGCACACATGACGTCAACTTACAAGGATATGGTAAACAAATTGTATTTTATCACTAGCGTATTCAAAGAGAGGGGATATTGTACAAAAATGATGACAGATGTTAGATCTTATATTATTTAGTATGGGGCAAAAAATATCCACCTTTATTGGGTGCTAAATACAGGAAGAACAGGGCCCCAACTTTTCACAGACCTGAACCTACTAAGGGGGAGGTCTATCAATGGGCTTGTATTTTGGAATATGGACCTCATGTAAATAAAATTAAGAGTATTTTGATCAACAATTGGAACATGCTGCTAGTTGATCAGGATATTATGGACACAGTAGGAAGTAGACCAATGTTTGTGTACAAAATGGGTAACAATTTGAAGATGTATTTAGAATATAAAATCAGTGGTAGGGCTCAGGATCATGAGAAACACACAATGAAATGTGGACGGTGCAACCAATGCACACACATTATGGAGGATGATGCAATAATATTAGATAATATCAACAAAACATGCATCAGATTTAGGCAGGGCAACTGCAATTCCAAATATGTGGTATATATGGCTAAGTGTACAGTTTGCACAGGATACTATATAGGGTAAAGGGAAAGGTTTTTCAAAAAGCGTATTTACGATCACATGTATAGTATTAGGAAGATGTGGTGCTGCGGTAGTGTTGTCGCCTCATAGCAAGACGCTGTCCCGTTCGATTCTCAGCTAGAGCGTCTTCTGTGTGGAGGCATACGAGAATGGGGCATGCCTTTGTTGAAGGTTGTGCGTCAGGGCTGGTAACCTGGTATGTAAAAATCCACTACCAATCATTAGCGGACCGCAGTTCCACTGTGACGACCCTTAACTGGGAAAAGCGGAAAGACACAAACAGACACAAACATGTATAGTATTAGGAAGAAAGATGTGAACAACGCCTTATATAGACACATTGAAAAGTGTGGAAATACATTTGTTTAAATTTGCTATTTTAGAAAATGTCTAATTTGACCTCAGGGGGGTAATATCAAGGCTGCCCTGGGTTATAAGGAGGTCTGGGGGCAACTGTACACAAACGCTTCAACTTTGCCAGACCTTAATAACAATATATCTATTAAACCAATTTTGGTAAGGAAGTTATAATATGATGGGTCAAAAATATATATACGGTTGACTTAGTTTAATGTGGGATTATACAACATTATCTAGCTGCTGGTATTTTAGTATTTCATCATATATATTATTATTATTATTTATTATTATTTTTTCATATATACTGCGCATATATATTTTCCATACACTACATTTATATTGCGCATATACATTTTTTATATTTTTTATCTTAATAGTGTGGTAAAAATTGTTTTATTGGTGAGGTAATTTTATAATGGTTGTTTGATCATCGTGTAGCAAGAGTTAAATGTATACACGTTTTCATGTGCTGTTACTGTTGTGACACAACATCATGTTATATTATTAGAATTAGGTATTCACTACAAGCAGTCACTTCAACATTTTTTGTATTATTATTGTAAATGCTCAAATGACATGCTGAGCATTACACTAATGCAGACTGTACACCTTTAAGGGAAGGTACCCTTTAAGGAAGTTTTTAAAAAAACGGCCATTTGGCACCAAAATGTCCATTTAAACTGTAGTTCAATTTATGTTAGTAGTTCTGATGAAGCCCATATGTAATGGGTGAAAGCGCTTAACTACTACAACAACAGGTTCAATAAAAAGTTTGTTACATTTTGTTTTGGAAACATCATCATTTGGATATACGTGGCAGTTAGCGTTTGTGCCTTTTGAGGGTGGAAAAGTAAGCAAGCAAGTAGGTGCGTTTGAGGATGCCCTTGCAGATGTCCTGATAGGGAATGGTTTTGATAATGCAGAACCTTGTGTGCATGCCGTGACACACACTCAGTCCTGGAGACAGGCATGTGGCTCTGGTAGCCTGGGGAGTCCCAGACAGACACCACATCTGAAGCTAGGGTTGGTGAGGTGGCTATTTCAGGAAGGGAGCTACCCTGTAGCAGTGAGCCTGAAGGTGAGCTACAGCTGCTGGCAGGTACTGATGTTCCCTTGGATAGAGTGACTGCAAAGGCAGAGATGAGTGGTAGTACATAGGCTGACACTAAGGCACCGCTGTCAGAGGATACCAGACTTCTTGTGGAAGGGGAGCCGGAAAGAGTCACAAAAGTAGCGCTGAGACAGGCTCAGCTCCCAGACCCTACATTACAAGGCTTGAGGAAGGCAGCTAAGGAGGCACCTGATTCTCAAGGAAAGGGGGAATCTGTATACTGGAACAAAGGGTTACTGTATAGAGAGTGGACCCCTGAGGGAGGGCTAGAGGGTGAGATAATACAGCAGTTGGCAGTGCCTAGAGCCTACCGTCTAGCACTTCTAGCCATAGCTCATGACATTCCTTTTGTAGGTCATATGGGCATAAAGCATACCAAGAGAAATATTATGCAGAACTTTTGTGGGCCTGGGATTGCAAGGGATGTAACAGGGTACTGCAGGACCTGTGTGCCAAAAAGTAGACAAGACAGGAAACTAGGTCAAAGCTCCATTGATGCCTTTGCTTGTGACTGAGGAGCCATTTCAGAGGGTAGCTATGGATATTGTTAGGCCTCTGAGTACCCCAAGTTCCACAGGGAAGAAGTATATCCTGATGTTAGTAGATTATGCTACTAGATACCCTGAGGTGGTGGTTCTGTCCTCCACTGAGGCAGAGAAGGTGGCAAATGTTTTGTTAAAGATTTTAAGCAGGATAGTTTTCCCAAGAGAAATACTGACTGAGAGAGGTGCCAATTCCATGTCAGACCTGCTGGCTTATCTGTGGAAGTGCTGTGGGCTGAAGCACCTAAAGACCACCCCCTACCATCCCAGACTAATGGTCTTGTGGAGAGATTAAACCAGGGGTCAGCAAACTTTTTGGAGCAAAGAGACATTTTTTCCTAAAATGTTTGGTCCAAGATTTACAGCGCCGCAATGAGTACAGAAGGAGGTTTGAGATCAGATTTTTTATTGAAGTATGGGTATATATGTATTTAACACAAACAAAACTTCAAGTACTTACAGAAAAAAAAAGAAAAACAAATTAATGGGACTTTTGACACTGCATTTCTGCACAGAGTTGTTTCATGTTTGGTGAGTCTTCAATTTTAAACAGGTTTCAAGGCTTACATCATTAAGCTGACTTTTTAGCTTGCTTTTGATAGCATTCGTGTTGGAGAACATCTCTTCACAATAGTAAATGGACCCAAAAATTATCAAAATTCCAAATGCTACTGCTTTGAGTTGATGATAACAATGTGGAAGACTATTCCACGTTTCAAAAATCAGCTGGTCCTCCTTTTGACAGTTGGAAAGTTCCATCCATTTGTGATTGATGGTTAAAGTCACCTTTTCTCTTTCCAGATTTTCAAGTTCCACTTGTAAGGACATAAATTTTGAAGACCACAGATCTTTGCTTTTCAAGTCTGTTAGTTGTAGTTCAAACTGATCTCTGTCAACTGTTGGAAATGGCAAAACATTGATTTGATTGACATCTGCCATAAGTGGTTTTGTCAAGAATGAAAGAGTGGACTTTTCGTGTCTGAAATCTTTAAAACTATCTCTAAATGAGTCATGCATTTTTGCAATAGCTGCCAGAAATGACTTGCTATCAATGACACTTACAGTAGTTTCCAGATGGTTCTTTAAAATTTTAAAATGAAACAGATTTCCATTTTTGAAGTCTTCCGCAAACAAAAGTAGTTGTTGTTCGAAAGAAAGAATGGCTTCCAGAAGTGAATTTGCAGTGTTACCTCTACCTTGTAGCTTCTGATTCATGTGGTTTAAATGTGATGTCATATCAACAGCAAAGTAAAATTTCTGTACCCATTCATCACTTAACTGTGGATATTTGTGTTCCTTTTCACTTAAAAAGGTCTTAATATGTTCAAGGCATGAAGCAAAACATTTCAAAACTGCTCCTCTGGATAACCAGTGAACTTTATTGTGCAAAAGAAGGTCAGAATATTGACTGTTTACTTCTTCAAGAAGGGCACAAAACTGTCAGCGATTAAATCCTCTTACCATTATTTGGTTGACTATTTTTACTACCAAATCCATTATCTTTACAACTTCGATGGGAAATGTCTGCACTCATAGTGCTTCCTGATGAATAATACAATGAAACGTAAAAACATCATGTTCTACATTTTGTTTGAAGAGGGTAACAAAGCCTTTGTTTTTACCCTTCATACTGGGTGCTCCATCTGTAGCGATAGATACCATTTTATTGATGTCAACTTCCCTAACAGTCAAAAATTCCAAAACTGCTGCAGAAAAAGCTTCACCTCAAGTTTGCCCTTTAAGAGGCAGCAAAGCCAGTAATCCTTCATGGAGACCTTTATCTGAAACATACCATCCCAGAAGGCCAACTTGTGCAATATCCTTCACGTCACAGGACTCATCACATGCCAAAGAAAATATAGATGCTGATTTTATATCATTAATCTGTTGATCTGTCACATTCTTGCCCATCTTAACAGTTCAGTCGTGAACAGTTTTTGCGGATAGTAGAGTGTCTTCAATTATCTTTAATATCTGCTTTATTTTTTCAAGTCAGAGTAGAGATGTTTGACCAAATGTAAAAAGCATTTTTTTGCATATTCTCCATCCGTGAAAGTTTGTCCCTGCTTTTCAATCTCATGAGAAACCGCAATACTTACTGTTGTCACATTACTTGAAGATTGTATCCAGCTGCTGAATATTGATGTTGATTGCTGCATTATTTTGCTTTAATTCTGTCACCGCTTTTTTCTTTCTTCTCCAACAGAATATCTCTTTGCAAATGCATCATGCTTTGTTAAAAAGTGATGCTCGAGATTTGATTTTTTGTTATTAGATAATTTTTCATTGCAAATTAGACATGTACGCAGACCCGCAGAGTTTTGCATAAAAGCATAATATTCTTCCCATTCGGCTTTAAATTCATGGTGTTCATCTTCTATTTTTCACTGTTTTTTCTTAGTTGCCATCTTGCAGTTTTTGGAGGTCCTCCAGGAATCTGCAAAAGGTGGGGTGCAGTCTCATCAGTAGAGTACCATGGCAGGAGTGAAAAACAAAAACCTCTTAAAATATATAGCTGGTCAATGAAAAATCCGTCCTTGGCTATGCTATGCTATGCTATGAAATAAGACACATCAGTGCTCTGAATGTATTCATAATGGCACCACCTACACTGATCCATTAATATTTCCAGAAAACTAGCAAACAAATTCAGTGTGAACTTTAACCGAGAGATGACTATCCAAAGTGTGCTTATCCTTGAATCTCTCAGGACCTCCCCCCAATTGTCACTAAAGAACATTTACTGAAGGTGATCACCAAAACTAAAAATACTTCCTCCATGGATCTTGACTGCTTATCTTGCTGTTTAATTAATAGTACTAAAAAAAAGCCCTGATAGAACCACTCAGACTGTATTTGAAGTATCAGATATTGTAACAGAGATACAAGAACTGGACGTAGAATCCTTAGAAAGCAATAGGAGCAAATTACATAGAAATAAATGGAAATTGTGAGAACCTGGCAAGCTCTTCTGCACCCCCATGTGCAAGACGAGCAGCTCATATCCCATGACATTTATGTATGAACTTCAGAGTCGCATAAATGTATAGAAAGGAGAAAATACAAAACAAAATGAATCATTACTGTTACCATACCTCAATGCCACTCTAGCAGTACTTTTCTAAGGAAAATGGTAATAGTCGAGTTCAGTATCATTAATTCTCAGTTAATAATGACCATTTGTAGAATCTGTCAGAAGACAGTAAGATTTTAGTGTGCTTCAGCATGTTGCATCTCCAATATGATTAATCAGTGATATTAAACCAAGCTTGTAAGTATATATATATATATATATATATATATATATATATATATATATATATATATATATAAATATTTTTTAGTTTAGCAATGCATCTAACTTGCAGTACTTTGTTTTTAAGTAAACTGGCATTTTGTGGTAATGCACAGCATTCTAAAACTCCAAACACCTTAAATTAAGTTCAGCACACTAATATAGGAAGAAAAACAGAAACACAAGCAGGCTTCACATAAAACATACTCAAGAACAAAACAACATTACAAAAAGCGGAAGTTTTGGGGAGGAACTGTTAATAGTTTCTTATTACTTGGCCAGAAAAACAAAACCTGCAAAACTAAGCATACACTTGATAACACAGGACAAAAAAAGTTGTGTCATGATAACGCTCACTGCAGGAGGATAATATGGAAATAAAGCACCATTCATGTTCATTGTACACTTCTTAATCTCTCTGTATTAGCAGCATCTTATTGTGAGGGATGGAACAATTACATGATAATGGCCCCTCAAAATAAGTAATAAATATGTTCTGCCACTTCAGACTGGCATTAATACAACATACCTTTAATCTAAGTCAGACATAAAATCTCCTACTGACTATTATTCCTTGTTTGGTCACTGCACTCTGATGTGGTATCTAAACTTTAAAATCTTTACTAATGATAAAACAGAACCCAACCACTGGGGCTGTACAAGCCAGTGCATTTCTTTGTGCCAGTCCCAAGCCTGGATAAATGGAGAGGGTTGAGTCAGAAAGGGCATCCGGCGTAAAACTTGGCCAAATCATTCATGTGGATACCAGTAAATATTTACATACCGGATCGGTCGAGGCCTGGGTTAACAACGACCGCCACCAGTACTGTTAGCCAACAGGGTGCTGGCGGAAATTGGGCTACTGTTGGCCGAAGGAGGAGAGGTGGGGGAAGGCATGACCAAAGGCAGGAAGAGAGGAGAAAGGCTAGGACTGTGGTAGTGTGGGTCAGAATTTTGAATGTTGGCAGTATGACTGGTATAAGGAGAGAGCTAGCTGATATGATGGACAGAAGGAAGGCTGGTATATTGTGTGTGCAAGAGACCAGATGGAAGGGGAGTAAGGCTAGGTGTATCGGAGGTGGGTTCAAATTGTTTTATCATGGTGTGGATGGGAGGAGAAATGGCATAGGAGTTATCCTGAAGGAACAGTATGCTAAGAGTGTTTTGGAGGTGAAAAGAGTGTCAGACAGAGTGATGTTTATGAAGCTGGAAATTGATGGTGTGATAATGAATGTTGTTAGTGCATATGCTCCACAAGTTGGGTGTGCGATGGACGAGAAAGAAAAATTTTGGAGTGAGTTGGATGAAGTGATGATGACTGTACCCAAGGGTGAGAGATTGGAACAGATTTCAATGGGCATGTTGGTGAAGGGAACAGAGGGGATGAGGAAGTGATGGGTAGGTATGGTGTTAAACAAAGGAATGCAGAAGGGCAGATGGTAGTGGATTTGTGAAAAGGATGGACATGGCTGTGGTGAATATGTATTTTAACAAGAGGGAGGAGCATGGGGTGACATACAAGAGTGGAGGAAGATGCACACAGGTGGATTATATCTTATGCAGGAGGGCCAGTTTAATGGAGATTGGAGACTGTAAAGTGGTGACCGGGGAAAGTGTAGTTAGGCAGCATAGGATGGTGGTTTGTAAGATGACGTTGGTGATCAAGAAGAGGAGGAGGAGTGTGAAGGCAGCACCAAGGATCAAATGGTGGAAATTGAAAAAAGGTAATTGTGAGGTGGAGTTCAGGGAAGAGTTAAGACAGGCACTGGGTGGCAGTGAAGAGTTACCAAATAGCTGGGTAACTACAGCAGAGCTATTAAGGGAGATGGCTAGAAAGGTGCTTGGTATGACATCTGGACAGAGGAAGGACAACAAGGAGACATGGTGGTGGAATGAGGAAGTACAGGAGAGTATAAAGAGAAAGAGGTTGGCAAAGAAGAAGTGGGATTGTCAGAGAGATGAAGAAAGTAGACATGACTATAAGGAGATGAGGTGCATGGCAAAGAGAGAGGTGGTGAAGGCTAAGGATAAGGCATATGAAGAGTTGTATGAAAGGCTGGACACTAAGGAGGGAGAAAAGGACCTGTACAGATTGGCTAGACAGAGGGGCCGAGCTAAGAAAGATGTGCAGCAGGTAAGGGTGATAAAGGATAATGAGGGAAACATGCTTACAAGTGAGGAGAGTGTGTTGAGCAGATGGAAAGAGTACTTTGAGGGGTTGATGAATGAAGAGAATGAGAGGGAGAGAAGGTTGGATGATGTGGGGGTAGTGAATCATGAAGTGCAATGGATTAGCAAGGAGGAAGTAAGGATAGCTATGAAAAGGATGAAGAATGGAAAGGCTGTTGGTCCAGATGACATACCTGTGAAAGCATGGAGGTGTTTAAGTGAAATGGCAGTGGAGTTTTTAACCAGATTGTTTAATGAAATTTTGGAAAGTGAGATGATGCCTGAGGAATGGAGAAAAAGTGTTTTGGTACCGATTTTTAAGAATAAGGGTGATGTGCAGAGCTGTAGTAACTACAGAGGGATTAAACTGATCAGTCACAGCATGAAGTTATGGGAAAGAGTAGTGGAAGTTAGGTTAAGAAGGGACGTGATGATTAGTGATCAGCAGTATGGTTTCATGCCAGGAAAGAGCACTACAGATGTGATGTTTGCTCTGAGGGTGTTGATGGAGAAGTACAGAGAAGGTCAGAAGGAGTTGCATTGTGTTTTTGTAGACTTAGAGAAAGCATATGACAAGGTGCCTAGAGAGGAGTTGTGGTATTGTATGAGGAAGTCGGGAGTGTCAGAGAAGTATGTAAGAGTGGTACAGGATATGTACGAGGGTAGTGTGACAGCGGTGAGGTCTGCGGTGGGAGTGACAGATGCGTTTAAGGTGGAGGTGGGATTATATTAAGGATCAGCACTGAGCCCTTTCTTATTTGCAATGGTGATGGACAGGTTGACAGACGAGATCAGACAGGAGTCCCCGTGGACTATGATGTTTGCAGATGACATTGTGATCTGTAGTGAGAGTAGGGAACAGGTGGAGGAGACCCTGGAGAGATGGCAATATGCTCTAGAGAGAAGAGGAATGAAGGTCAGCAGGACTAAGACAGAATATATGTGTGTAAATTAGAGGGAGGATAGAGGAATTGTGAGGATGCAAGGAGTAGAGGTGGCGAAGGTGGATGAAATTAAATACCTGGGATCAATAGTTTAGAGCAATGGTGAGTTTGGAAGAGAGGTGAAGAAGTGAGTACAGGCAGGATGGAGTGGGTGGAGAAGAGTGTCAGGAGTGATTTGTGACAGACGAGTACCGGTAAGAGTGAAAGGGAAGGTCTACAAGAGGGTAGTGAGACCAGCTATGTTATATGGGTTGGAGACAGTGGTATTGACAAAAAGGCAGGAGTTAGAGCTGGATGTGGCAGAGATAAAGATGTTAAGATTTGCACTGGGTGTGACAAGGGTGGACAGGATTAGGAATAAGTATATTAGAGGGTCAGCCCAGGTTGGAAGGTTTGAGACAAAGCCAGAGAGGCAAGATTACGTTGGTTTGGACATGTGCTGAGGAGGGATGCTGAGTATATTGGGAAAAAGATGCTAAGGATGAAGCTACTAGGTAACAGGAAAAGAGAAAGGCCTAAGATAAGGTTTATGGATGTGGTGAGAGAGGACATGCAGGTGGTTGGTGTGACAGAGCAAGATGCAGAGTACAGGAAGAAATGGAAACAGATGATCCACTATGGCGACCCCTAACGGGAACAGCTGAAAGAAGATGATGATAATGATGACTAATGATAAAACAGAAATACAGTCTCAAGCCAACAGGAACTGTGTATTTCTCAAGGAGTCCATTATTTAGAGCACTGTACTCATGAAAAAAGAAAAACACTTTTTTACTGCCCAGAGTTCAGGGGTTAAGATTTCTGTTTTAACTTCCTTGTACAGTAGGTCAAGAAAATCTTTATTAAATCAAAT
This sequence comes from Protopterus annectens, assembly GCF_019279795.1. NCBI lineage: Eukaryota > Metazoa > Chordata > Ceratodontiformes > Protopteridae > Protopterus > Protopterus annectens. Next base: position 292,311,419 of record NC_056726.1, on the reverse strand, counting down.
CAAGCTATCATCTCAACAAGATGTGACAGAATGCTGCATAAAAGATTACAAACAAAACTCAAAATCAGACACAGAGGCTGTTAGCAAATGATTTACAGTTCTTTCAAATTAGATCAACGAAAAGGGCACAGACAAATAAAACTTTCTTACTGCAGACACATTTTCACATCTGCTTTTCATCTTAATGTCAGTAAAGTTCACCCTTGCTGCCAAATAAAATACATAAATAAAAATAAAATATCTTTTTTCACTCTGTTGAGCAGGATAGTTGTAAAACATACAGCAACCACACTAGCTGCCACAGCTTGTTTAAATTTCCCTTCGCCTTCCAACTGCCGTGCAGAAAACGCAGGGCAAGCATGCAGATGTTCAGTGTTAGCTGCTACAACTGAATAGGAAGTTACTGCTCATTGTAGAAACTCAGGGCAAGCAGCTGCTTAGCCATGAATGTGAAAATTTAGCTGCTTGGCCACAGATGTGGAAGTTTACAAGAAGGACTGCAGCGACATGATCAAAGAGCTACATGTGGCTTGCGAACCATGGGTTGCCAGCCACTGGGTTAAATTCTACACTAAAGACCATGCTACAGGCATTTTCAGACCAGTTTAAGAGAGTGGGACAAATATTTGCCCCATCTGCTGTTTGCTTACATAGAGGTACCCTCAGGAATCCACAGGTTTTTCGCCCTTTGAGTTGCTGTATAGGTGTAGGGTGAGGGGGCCCTTTAGATTTGATTCATGATGAGTGAGAAGGTGAGCGTGAATCCCACAAGGAGTCTGTTGTGGCATATGTACTAAACCTCAGGACAAGGCTTAGAGAGCACATGGGCTTGGCTCAGGATAACCTGGCAGGAGCCCAACAACAGAAAAAGGTCTGGTATGACAGGAATGCTCAAGCCCGTGAGTATGCTGTGGGACAGCAGGTTATGGCTCTCATTCCTGTCAGACATAATAAGCTGCAGATAGCTTGGGAAGGACCCTTCAAAGTGGTAAGGAAGGTCAGTGATGTTAGCTACAAGGTAGAACTGTTGGGCAGGAGGCAGGGGCACAAATTGTACCATGTTAACATGATTAAATCTTACCATGACAGGAAGACCCTTGTGCTAAGTATTTGCAGTAAATGGCAGGAGGATTCTGAGGGGGATCTGGTGACTGATCTCCTCAGCGAAGCTCGGACTGACACCTCAGTTGAAGAGGTAGCCATGTTCCAGCACCTATCCCTTTCCCAGGTTCAGAAATCCAAGCACTGTTACAGCAGTCTAGGGGCATGTTCACTGGAAAATCTGGGTGCACCCACCTGGTGCAGCACCATGTGGATACAGGACCCCAAAGACCTATCAAACAGGTCCCTTACAGGGTGCTTGACTGAGTCAGACAGACTCTGTGGGAGGAGATACAGGAAATGTTAGAAATGGGGATATTCCAGGAGTCCAGCAGTCCCTGGGCCTTGCTAGTGGTGCTGGTACCAAAGAAGGATGTCAGCACCAGGTTCTGTGTGGACTACAGGAAACTAAATAATCACACAGAGTCAGATGCTTACCCCATGCTAGGACAGATAAAGCCTTAGAGCAGCTGAGTGGGGCTAAGCATCTGACCACTATTGATCTGACCAAGGGCTACTGGCATATGCCCTTGACTCCCACCAGTAGAAAGAGGTCAGCCTTTGTGACTCCTTTCAGTTATACGAGTTCACAAAGATGCCCTTTGGGATGAAAAATAGCCCAGTGACCTTCCAGAGGCTGGTAGAGCTTATCCTAGCAGGAGCAGGAGATTATGCCCTTGCTTACCTGGACAATATTGCCATTTACAGCCATTCCTGGCATGAGCATTTTCAGCATGTCAGGGAGGTCCTGGACAGACTGCAAAGGGCAGGGTTTACCATTAAGCCCAGTAAGTGTCAGGTGGGTATGGCAGAGGTCTCCTACCTGAGACATAGAGTGGGGAGTGGTAAGATCAGGCCAGAATCTGCCAAAGTGGAAGACATTCAGGCTTGGCCTACTCCTGTTACCAAAAAAAAAGGTGAGGGCATTCTTGGGAAGAGCGGAGTACTATAGAAGGTTTGCTCCCAATTATAGTACAATAGCTGCTCCCCTCACAGATCTAACAAGGAAAAACAGGCCAGACAAGGTAGTGTGGACCCCCGCCTGTGAGCATGCATTCCAAAAGCTTAAAGGGACTTTGGGAGGACTGCCTGTGTTAGCCAGTCCAGATTACAGCAAAGAATTTGTTGTGCAGGTGGATACTTTGAACCATGTGGAGGGGCCTGTACTCAGCCAGGTTTCCTCAGAGAGAGAAGAGCAACCAGTGGTATATCTCAGCCATAGACTCCAACCTAGGGAGGAATGTTATGCAGCAGTAGAAAAAGATTGTTTAGCTGGCTTACTATTGAATATTTGAAGTGACTGCTGTAGACCAGCATGTGGTCGAAAGGCAATTTTCAAATGGGCAGAATGCTGACTCAAAATACATCAGCTACTCTACAGCAAATGAGTAGTGTTGTTTGAGTATCTGAGTTTGGCATTGTGCACAGAGATCGTGGTTCAGTGAGGAACAGGAAAGTAACCCATTTCCTCACCGTAGTGCAATCTTGGAATTTGTATATATAATTTCCAAGGGGTGTGGGATGCGTGTGTGTGTGGGGGGACAGCCCCCCAAAATAGTAAAATACACATACCGTTGACTATGGAATGTCATGGTACAGTAAGCTGCATAGCATGGGTGACTGACGTCACCTCTTGCTATGTCGAATACATCGAACTACAGGTGTCGATGTATTCACTTTTGACCTGGCCGCATTTTTACTGTTCCATATTCAAGATTTTGGGTCAACCATGTGACCGGTTGACATATCCAGTTTCAAGGTTTCAATAGTAAACCTGTTTAGCCATAGAATGGGCACTGTCAAAACTTCAACCCTATCTGTATGGAAGGAAATTCATTGTAGTTACAGAACACAGTCCCTTAACATATCTACAAATAAGGAAAAGGTCATCTACAAATCTCCTGTAAAGGTGGAGCTTAGGGCTGCAGGTGTATAATATAACAGTACAGTACCATAGTGGGGTTAGCAGTGCCAATGCAGATGGGCTGTCAAGACAGGGTATGGCATAATGTATTCCCAGACAGGCTCATTCCTCCCAAGCAATATTTCTCAAGGGGCACTTAAAAAAACTAGCTTGAGTCTGCAAAGGGAGGAGAGATGTGATGATAGGAGGTACTGACAGCTATGCCAGGAGAAATGGAGTATTGGATGTGTAACATATGCCACACAGCTAGCTGGAATTTAGTAAAGAATTATATGTCATTTGTGTATTAAACCGATCATAAAATAAAACTGCTGCTCAAGACCAAAACCATGCAGTCAGAATGCGATAAATCTCTTCAGACAAAAGTCGTGTAATAAGTAACAGGCAGCAAAGTACAAGGCTCTTCAGACCCCCAGTCATATAAGCGGTGACAAACAGCATAAAAGCCTCTTCAGACCATAGACAGATAAGCATTCCAAGTCAAAAACATAAAAAGCTTCTTGAATTCTTTATGCCTTACAAACACAAGGTACACTATTGGTCTAAGGGATAGTATTCTACAAACAAAGAAAATGGCTCAGTGAGCCAACCTTGCCTAGTACTAATCTATGAACCTATGAACTCTGCTTGATATTTATACCTTGTATAACTGAAATAATGATGTTATCAACCTTTAGATGTTTAAACTTTTTTTTAATATTTTTGCATTAATTGTACAAGCATATCCCTTTATTTATTTAATTGCTTGTTTAATATGCTTATTAATCAATTATGATGTATATGTATATATATATATATATATCTATATATATATATATATATATATATATATATATATATATATATAAGGTGTTTTTTAACTGCTTTGCACTTTTATGGTTTGAAAAAGCCACTTGGTGAAAGTGCTTACCAGATATCTGTTAATAAAAAGATTTGCTTCATAAAAATTCAAGAAGCTTTTTATGTTTTTGACTTGGAACGCTTATCTATCTATGGTCTGAAGAGACTTGTTGTATGCTGTTCGTTACCGCTTATATGACTGGGGTGAATATTCATTTACACTTGGTCTGAAGAGACTTGTACTTTGCTGCCTGTTATTTATTACACAACTTTTGTCTGAAGAGATTTATCGCATTCTGACTGCATGGTTTTGGTCTTGAGCAGCAGTTTTATTTTATGATCATTTTATTTTTTGTTTTCTGCTCAAGAATATATATCTTCTTGTGGTACTGACTGTTCCCTGGACTATCTGTGTATTAAACCGACTTGTACAGATGCTTGTGTTTATAAAATGTATTTGTAAAGTTGCTTGTGTTAAAATGTATCAACAGTGTGCCCTGCTGCAAAGAAAAGAAATGTACATGAATTACTGTAACTGAAATAAATGTATATGTTTTAGCAGAGGATACCGGAAGGGAAGAAGTTAATCACAATCCAGCTGCAGCAAACTTTGAAACATAGAATAAATTAAATTAGGCCATAAATACTGTATTTTACAGTTCTGGTTGCAGCCAGAGACAAAATGTCTGGGAAACCAGGTATTAGGAAGCCTTCTTTATTGTCTCTAGAAGAGAGTTAATTGCTACTCTGGGAGGGTAGAGGTTTGAAATTATTTTATGACTTCCAGGAGCTGCAGCAGATCTGAGCAAAGCTCTGTACATATGGTAACACATAGGTACTAAAATCCTGGCAGCTTCTAGTGTTGGTGATAGTGTGGGAAACAGAGTCAGATGACCAGATGTATGTGATATAATTCTGTACAGAAATGATACTTTAATATTTGAGGAGACTGAAGTCTCAGGAGCAGTCTGTTCTTGGAACCTGACAAAGGAGAAAGACCACTCACCCACTTCATCTTGCCTTGCACTAGTAAGTGACCAGGGACTAGTACTCTTTAGATTAGTCAGGAAAATATAGTGAGGATAGATAAGTATTGTTTTTCTGTAACAGTGTGAGTCTTTCCAGCTGTTATTTTTTAAATATTTCCTATGATTGAAACTCTGGTATTTACTATAAATAGATATTTAATATTTTCATGTTCTTTTATTATTTATTATGAAATATATTTAAACGTTCCATTGCAGCTGGTGCTTCTAGAAAATATTTAAGCTTTGAGAGTATTTGCATATTTTTTGTGATAACTCTGGCCACTCCTGAAAGCCTTGCTGTCTGGTCAACATTACCATGTCTATTAATATTAACTTCACTCAGCATAATTAGATACCCTTTAGAAGCCTTGTAGTAACTGACTGGTGGCAGTGAAACTACCTTATAGTCTGGGCAAAGTTGGTAGAGTGGGTAATCTGTGTCAGCCTTTTCCAGGTGTGTGTGTGTGTGTGTGTGTGTGTGTGTGTGTGTGTGTGTGTGTGTGTGTGTGTGTGTGTGTGTGTGTGTGTAAAATTAAATCTCAAAGACTGTGTGTCAGCTACAGGGAGCAGGGACATGAAGCACTGGTTTCACAGAGAGGGTGCTGAACACAGCTGTGCCAGTGGGAAGCCTTATTGGGGACCTCAGGAGAGACAGACAGAGAAAAACTCAGACCCTGGGCTGAGTGTGTTCCCTGTGTGCTCTTAAGGGAAATTGTGCTTGATGCAGACAGGTCTACATCCAGAAATACTGAGTGTATCCATTTGTATTCCAAGTAAACGTCCCTCTCCAGTGTCAGTGGTGAGGATTCAGGCTCCTTGATTACTGGCCCAGAGTGGGAAATCAGAACCCACTACGTACTTCTTGCATTATCCCTTTATTTAACCACTTATTTAATAATTTACAGAAAATAACTTTTTCTTCCATCTCCATTTACTTGTAAAACTCATAATTTAGTCCATCTAATCCCGGCATTGACACTGTTGGTTCTTTTTTCCCTTCTTTTATTACTTCCTGCACTTCATCTATAGTAATCTCCTTTTCCATATTTGTTACATACCATTCCTGTTTCTTAACTTCTTCCTTTCATGCACTTTATCTACAGACCTTTCCAATGCTTCCATAATTTTTTTTGTTTATATCTTACACATCGCCTTCATTGTATACCACATCCATTCTTACTTATTTTATTCTCACTTCTTTATCTAAATAATGTGATACCTCCTTTCTTACCTTTTATGAAAATAATAGATTTTTAACTTTCTGTCTTGTATTTGTCATACAGCTTTCTACCTCCCTAATTCTGATTATTTTTTCCTCAATTTCTACATGAAGCTATTCTACTTCTTTATAATCCTTTTTATTTTTCTTCTTTATTGTATTTTCCACAATTAAACACTTTGTATACTTTTCTTTAAACACTTCCCACCACACAGATCAATTTTCATAACATCTTCTCAGTGTCATGTGCTCTTCCCATAATTTCTAACTCTCCAGTTTCATTTCTTCTGTTTCACTAACTTCACCAGTTGACCTTTTTTTTTCTCATGCAATAACTTTATTAATACAAGAGTATCAATTACAAATTGTGCATACTTCATGCATGTTGCACACTTTAAAACTCACCAGTGATTAGTCTAATAAAAGAAAAAGAAATACCTATCACCCCTATGATAAATAACAGGTCTAAACGTGACCCAGTACTGTCATTACATCATACAATTATTAACATTAACAACATTAAATCAGCACAAGCAAGCTGAACTGTATAATCTCTTTAACTACCAGAGTAATGTTGCTGTTAATACACCCAGTTCTACCTATAAATGTAAAGGCGTTTTAATAAATCTCATATCTTATAGATTCATAGGTTCATAGGTAGGTACTAGGCTATCGGCTCAAGGGCCTACGTAAGCCTAGCCAACAAGGTTCCCTGGCTTACGCCACCCAAGAAACTTATTTTCCTGTGCCACTGTCGAGCAGAGACAAAGAAGTGATCCCCGAGGTGTATTTCCTATTTCCCATCCACTCATCAAGACTTTTCTTGAAGAGTGCTAATGAAGAACTTTGCTTGACATAGATGGGTAGCCTGTTCCAGAGTATGGAAAGTCTCTGGGGCAGGAATCTATCCCTCCAGCATGTCCTGTTTATTGTGGTGACAAGGTTTAGGTCCCTAGAGCATGTAGCTTGGAGGGATTGGGATTTCTTTAGGTGTAGCATGCCCAACAACTCTGGGTTTGACATAGCTTTATATGTTAGGCAGAGATCACATCGGAGTAGGCGATATGCTACAGAGTAAAGCTGGAGTTTTTTGAGACGGTCAGTGTAGGGCATTTGGTTGAAGCCAGTAATCCTCTTTGTGAGGTACTTCTGTGGCCTTTCCAGCTACTGCGGATGTCTTGTGAGGTACATTCCAAAAGGGGCGCTGTACTTCATAATGGGTCTAATGAGTGTCGAGTAGAGGGGAACAATGACCTCTTTTTTCCTGGATAAGAACCCTTTTATGATGAGGTGTACCACGTAGAAGGACTTCTTGACTACTGTGGCGATGTGACTATCAAACGAGAGACTACTGTCCACCTGGGTCCCAAGGTCTCCTATCACACATTTGGTGTTAAGTAGATTGCTGCCTATGTGGTAGTTCATGGGTACAGAGTTTTTACCAAAGGGGATGACACTGCACTTTTTGGCATTGAGCTTGAGGCCATGGCTCTGACACCAGGCAACTGTCTCAGCGAGGCCCATCTGTAGGATGTTCATATCATTTGGGGACTTAACTATGGCTTCTAGTTTGCAGTCATCTGCAAACTTCATTAGCCGGAGGCCTTCTGTGTTAGCCTGTACTTCAGAGAAGTAGATACCAAACAGGAGAGGTCCCAGGATGGAACCCTGTGGTACTCCACTTGTCACTGCTTTGAGGTCAGATTTGGAGTCTGCAACATTTGCAGTGTGGGTTCTGTCAGTTTGCCAGTTGGCAACCCATCTTGTGATGTAGGGATTTATACCTAGTTTAGTGAGTTTAGCTATAATTCCAGAATGGAGGACGGTGTTGAAAGCCTTGGTGAGGTCAAGATAGGCTGTGTGAACAACCTTACCCTCATCTACGGCTTTGGTGACTGCCTCAAAGAAGTCGATCAGGTTCAGGAGGCATGATCTGCCTTTCACAAACCTGAACTGGATGGGATCCAGTGTTTGGAGGTTACCAATGTCTTTGTTTATGAGTTCCATGATGATACGTTCCATGGCCTTGCAGACCAGGTTCATCAGGCTAATAGGTCGATAGTTCCCAGGATCACTGGTGGCTCCCCCTTTGTGGAGTGGGATAACTGTTGCTGTGTGCCATTCAGTGGGCACAAAGCCTGATACGAGGCTATTATTGAACATGGTGCATAAGTGGGGAGCCAGTTTGTTCTGAAGTTCGTGTAAAACGTAGCCTGGGATGTTGTCCGGTCCCATGGATGCTGTTTTTTGCTTTAGAGAGTGCAGCTTTTACCTGTAAAGTTGTGATTAAAGGGACTCTGCATTCTTCCTATATAGATATGGGCCCTTTAGGGGGTGAGGGGGGATAAAGTTAGCACTGAACCTATCTGCCAGGATGTTGGCAATATCAGTTGGTTCTGTAATATTTGTGCCTTTGTGCTGTAACTCAGAGCAGATCTGGGTATTGCCATCCAGATTCTTGACATAGCTATAGAATGCTTTGTGGTTGTCCTTAGAATTAGTGGTGATTTTGTTTTTATAGTTAGCTTTGGAGGATCTTATAAGGGATCTCATCTTCTTCCTGAGGCTGACCAGGGAGCTTCTCCACTCATGGGATTTTACTCTCTTTTGCAACAGTTTTTTCCTTCTGTTGTACAGTTTGTTTATGGCTGGGGACCACCAGATTGGCTTCCTTTTTTTGCAGGATAGCATCTTGGTTCTGTTTGGGATAGCACGATCCATGCACTTGTGTAATTGCTTATAGAGTGCATTTGTGTAGGATTCAGCAGTTGTAACTGTATTGCCCATCTGCATGGGTGTCATGACGTTCACCACTTCTGTCTTAAGAAACATGAAGTTGGCTTTGGAGAAATTTTTTACCGTGGTTTCCTTAATGGGGGTGGGGACGGGATGTGGATATCAAGGGTGATTAGCTTATGGTCGGATAGGACCAATGAGGAGTTGACTTCAGGTGTGGAACACCGGTCACTCATGTTGGTAATGACTAGGTCTAGGATATTGTTGCCCCTGGTAAGGGTGTGGATAAGATGATCCAGGGCATTGGAGTTTATTAATTCCAGAAAGCGTTGAGCTAAGGAGTTGGTACATGAGCAGTTTTCCCAGTTAATGGTGGGGTAGTTGAATTCACCCATTATGAGGGTGTTTGGTTGAACCCTAATATTTTCCAGTACATCAAGAAAAGAGGAGTGGGAATCCTGGGGCATGGTGGGGGATCTGTTGCAAGCTACAATTTGAATTGTAGCTTTGCCCAGAGTTAGTTGCACTTGGATAATCTCGGATGCATTATGCTGAGCAACTAGTCTGATGGTGTGGATATCCTTAATGAACATGGACACACCTTCGCCTTTGGTGTTTCTGTCCAGGTTACATGACCAAAAAGTGTGGTATGAGTTATAGCCTGGTAGTGCAGGGGTGCTCTCTGGAACCTTGAACCAGGTCTCAGTCACTGCGCAGATATCGATGTTCTCCATTTTAAGGAGTACCTTGAGTGAGTGCATTTTGAGATTTAGACTTCTAGCATTGAGTAGCATTACCCTCAGTTTTTGCTTGCCTGTTCCTGTTATGGTAGTGAATTTGTTATTTGAATCTTGCCTAAAAAAGGCAAGAGCCTTAGCCAGTATCCGGAATCCCAGGGGCGAAAGGTGCAGGCCATCTGTGGCAAAGTATCGTGGCCTGTCCACTTGTCGTTTTTGCATTTAAGTTACCTGTAACACATTGCATTTAAGTTACCTGGCACTTGCTCACTAAAGCAATTATATAAGTCAGCACTAAAAAATTAAAAGCACTACACCCTCACAAACTCCCCTTGAGTACCTTGTTCCCCATTGGCCCTTTTTTCAATTATAAAGGAATTCCCAATACTATTCTAGCATGTCCAAAGGTCAGTTGTCAATCTCCTCTCTGGTCCAGCTGGTGAATCTGGGAATCTTGAGGCAATGTTACAACTGCCTCATGTACACAGACAACCCTCTCCTCCTCCCAACAAATTCCAACACATGTGAGAGATGCATCCATATAGCCAAACTGGAGGCTAAGCTCTCTCAACTCAGTACTGGCGTAACCAGTAAGGAGGAGAAGGAAACCACACTCACTACAATTCCAGTCTCACATAGACCTACCACGACAGCAAACCAAACACATAAACACACAAAAACATACTCGGAGGCTCTAAATAAAAATCTGCCTAAGCAGCAGAGACCTCCAAAGCAGACACCCAAGCAACTGCTACCCCAAAACAAAACACATGCAACACATAGCTCACAAAGCCAGTGTGCCGAACAGTCACAGTCCTTAAGGCTAAACAACACACCTGATACACTTGTAATAGGTGACTATCGTCAGGCACGCTGACGTCCCGCTCACCAGGCTGAAAAAAGAGAAGGTCACGGTGAGCTGCCTGTCGGGCGCTAGGATCCGCCACATAACACAAGCACTCAGGTCACTCCAAGGCAAGTACAAATATGACTCAGTCATTGTCCATGCTGGTGTGAATGACCTGAGACGTACCTCCCTGGACTACATGAAAAGAGACATAGAGGAGCTCTCTAAGCATGTGGCCCAGGCCGGTATGACCCTGACCTTGAGTAGCATCTTACCCTCACCAAGAATGATGCCACAATATGAAGACAAGATGATCAATTTCAACAATTGGCTTAAGTATTGGTGTCATTCAAAGGGGATCCAATGCCTGTCAGCCTGGGATGACATGCTCAACAAGCCACGATGCTTCGCTAGGGACGGCTTGCACCTGTCACCCCTGGGCTTTCGGATATTGGCAAAGGCTCTTGCTACCCCATAGTGCCTTTTTAGGCAAGGCTCAAAAGACAAACCCACCTCCATAGGTATCACAAGGGATAAGAAACTAAGAGTAATGCTACTCAACGCCAGAAGTCTAAACCTCAAGATGCACGACGAAACTCTCCTTAGCATGGAGAACATCGATATCTGTGCAGTAACAGAAACCTGGTTCAAGGCTCCGAGAGCACCCCAGCACTACCAGGTTATACCTCATACCATGCTTTTGGCCCCAAAACTTGGACCGAACCACAAAAGGAGGGGAGTATCAATATTCATCAAAGATACCCACACCTCCAGGTTGGTGGCACAGCACAAAGCATCAGACACTATCCATGTGCAACTAACAGTGGGTAAAACTACCTTCCAGTTTATAGCCTGCTACAGACCACCCTCCCAAACCCAGGAACCCCACTCAGCCTTCCTGAGAACACTGGAAAATATGAAGGTCTCTCCAAACACCATTATATTGGGCGACTTCAACTACCCAAACATAGACTGGGAGCATTACTCTAGCTCCAACACCCTAGCCCAAAGGTTCCTAGAATTTATAAACTCAAATGCTATGAAACAACTTGTTACCACTCCCACAAGAGGGGAAAACATACTGGACCTGATCATCACCAACATAGGGACTCTATGCTCCAGACCAGAAGTGTATCCCTCACTGGTAAGATCAGACCATAAACTAATCTCACTGGATATTCATATCCTGACCCCACCTCCTGCCCAGAAAACCACAGTGAAAAACTTCTCTAAAGCAAATTTCACACTCCTCAAAACCGAGGTGGAAACCTTCAAAGCCCCCGGGCCTGTGGAATATATGGCCCAGACCACAGAATCCTTTATAAATGCATTCTATGAACACCTTCAGGAATGCATGGATCATGCAATCCCAAATAAAACCAAGACCCAGTCCTCCAAAGGCAGACGTCCTGTCTGGTGGCCCCCAGCCATAAACAAACTATACAATAGAAGGAGGAAGCTACTAAATGATAGAGCAAAATCCCAAAAAGGGAAGGCATCTCTGATCAGTATTAGCAAAACACTACGGGCACTCATAAAATCATCTAAGGCCAGCTACGAGAGAAAAATTGCACAGGATACTAAGGATAATAACAAGGCTTTCTTTAGTTATGTTAGGAACCTGGGTGGGAATTCCCAGATATGCTCAGAATTAGTCCAAAATAACAAAAAATACACCGAACCCACAGACATTGCCAACATCCTAGCTGACAGGTTCAGCGCAAATGTCTCCCCCCCCCACCAAAAGGGCAAATATCTATCCCAGCAGAGTGCTGCCCCCCTGACATCTCAGATGCTCAGGTAAGAGCCGCCCTCTCCAAAGCAAAAAACACAACATCAATGGGACCAGACGGTGTCCCGGGCTGCGTCCTACATGAACTCCAAGAAGAGCTAAACCCAAACATAAAACTACTGTTCAATCCCAGCCTTACTACAGGATATGTACCCAAAGAGTGGAGTACAGCAACAGTGGTCCCTCTCCACAAAGGTGGTGCCTCAACGGATCCTGGAAACTATCGCCCCATAAGCCTGACTAGCTTGGTCTGCAAAGCTATGGAAAGGATCATCATGGACCTCATAAATAAAAATATTGGGGGCCTACAGACACTGGATCCTACCCAGTTCGGCATTGTTAAGGGCAGATCCTGCCTCTTAAACCTGGTTGATTTCTTTGAAACAGTCACCAAGGCCATTGATGAGGGGAAGGTGGTCCACACAGCCTACCTGGACCTCGCAAAAGCCTTTGATACAATACCCCACTCGGGCATTATAGATAAGCTCACCAGCTTAAATATAAACCCCTATGTCACTAGATGGGTTGCAAACTGGCTCAAGGACAGAACCCACATGGTTAGAATTGCTGGAGCCATGTCAGACTCCAAACCAGTTACAAGTGGCATCCCACAAGGCTCAGTCCTGGGACCTCTCTTGTTCGGTATATATTTCTCGGAGGTACAGGCCAACATGGAAGGACTGTGGCTGACCAAGTTCACAGATGACTGCAAACTGGGTGCCATAATCGACTCTCCAGCCGACACAAGCATCCTCCAAAAGGGCCTCATAGAAACAGACAACTGGTGCCAGAGCCATGGCCTCAAGCTAAATGCCAAAAGTGTATAGTCATCCCTTTGGCAAAACAAAGCCACAAATTACCACATAGGTGATAATCCATTAAGTACAGAAGAAGTAATTAGGGACCTGGGGACCCAAGTTGATAGCAATCTCTCATTTGACAACCATGTGGCCAAAGTGGTTAGAAAAACATTTTATATAGCCCACCTAATCATGAAAGGATTCACATCTAGATCAGGGAGGTCATCATGCCTCTTTACTCATCCCTCATCAGGCCCATAATTGAGTACAATGCCCCTTTGGGATGTACCTTACCAGACAACTGCAGCAACTGGAAAGACCCCAAAAGTACCTCACCAAGAGGATCAAAGGGCTCAAACAGATGCCATATGCTGCCCAGTTAAAGAAACTCCAGCTCTACTCTGTGGCATACCGCCTGTTCAGGGCGATCTGTGCCTGACGATAAAGCCATGTCCAACCCGGAATTAATGGACATGCTGCACCTCAGAAAATCCAAATCCCATCGAGCTACGCTCGAGAGACTTGAACCTCAGCACTGAAATAAATAGGACATGCTGGAGGGACAGATTCATAACCCAGATGCTCCCTTCACTCTGGAATAAAATCCCAGTCCAGGTTAGGCAGAGTCCCTCATTGACTCTCTTCAAGAGGAATCTTGATGAGTGGATGGGAGATCGTAGGTTTAACCCGGGTATCACTTCTGTGTCACTGTTAGACAGAGGCACAGTATACTAACCTCGAAAAAGGGCATAGCAAAATTAATTTAAAATGGGTGGCGAAAGCCAAACACATTCTGGCTAGGCTTATAAATGCCCTAGGGCAGATAGCCTAGTATGAACCTATGAACCTATGTCATCCCAAGCAGACAGATACTGGATCCCCTTAGAATGACACCAGAAGCTTAGCCAATTGTTGAAGTCAATCATTTTGCCCTTGTACTGCAGTATCATTTGGGGTGATGGCAGAATGCTACTCAGGGCTAGGGGTCATACCTGCCTGGGCTACAAGATTGGAGAGCTCTTCCATGTCTTTTTTCATGTAGTCCAGGGAGGTACATCTCAGGTCATTCATACCAACATGGACAATGACAGAGTCATATTCGTACTTGTTGTGGAGTGACCTGAGTGTGTGGGTTATGTGGTGGATCCTGGCACCCGACAGACAGCTGACAGTAATCTCCTTGTTTAGCCTGGTGAGTGGGACATCAGTGTGCCTGACTATAGAGTCACCTATGACTAGTGTGCTGGGTACGTTGTTTTGCCTTATTGGCTGTGGTTGAGTGGCACACTGAGTCTGTGGGCTATGTGTCATTTGGGTTGTGTTGGGGGATGGAGGTTGCTTGCATTTCTGCTTTAAAGGTCTCTGTTGCTCAGACAGATTATTATTGAGAGCCTCGCCGAATGTTTTTGTGTTACTATGTGTGGATTTTGGAGGTGTAGATTTAGTGAGACTATGTGATGATCGTGGTGTGGAGCAAATGTTTACCTTCTCCTCATGACTGTCAAGTTCAATCTTGGTTGGAGAGAGCTTTACCTCCAGTTTGGCTAGATAAGTGCATCTCTCACATGTTGTAGTGTTGGGTGGTAGGTGGAGAGGGTTGTCTGTGTAAATTAGGCAATTTCTACATTGCCTCAAGATGCCCAGATACATCAGATAGATAGGATAGAACACTGGGAGCCGACCCTTGAGCATGCCTGAATAAAAAAATATTTTCCTCTAGATAAGTGAGTAAAGTGAGTACAAGAGCTGTTTTTCTCTAAGCAAGTGAGAAAGTAAGTACAAAAACTGTTTTCCTCTAGGTAATGAGGAAGATTGAGTGCTATAGTAATTAGTAGCTTATTTAGTGCTTACAAGTTCCGAACAACTCCTGAGCATGAATAAGCAAACTTAAGTGCTAAAACTAAGAATTAGTATCTGCACTAGATGAGTTACAGGACAGAAACAAGTGCAAATGCAGGCTTTCAAATCAGAAAGTTGAGAGAGATGGAAGAGATTGCCCAAATGGCCAATAACTACAATTTCTGGGCCAGAACCACTTCTTATGTGGTAGACAGGTTACCTAGTGCTTACCACTCCCACTGATAAGCTAGAAGACATCACTCAAACACAGAAAAGCTTGGGGGGCTCAGAAGCTTACAATCAGTCCTGGATACAACAAATCTGTATCTGAAGCACTAGTTACAGGAAAGGTAGGAAAAAGGCTTACAATTTCTTTTTATACAGAAAAGCAGCAAAAACAGTAGTAAAAACAATTCACATGCAGTGCAAGCTAGCACACTTGAGTATGAAGCAATATTAGACCAAACACAGTTTAAAAAATGCAGTTAAATTAAAAAGAACTAAAAGCAAGGGTAGAAAGAGTTTATTGGGTAGAATGTGGTAAAGAGATGGGACTGAGGGAGTGTTCCAGAACAATTCTACAGCGGGGCGGGCAACTGCAAAAGCCATCAAATTTAAATTACAAGCCAAAAATAGGGAGGGTGGGTGGAACAAAACAGTTTCAACAGAGATCTAAGCAACAACTAACAATACAAACTCTAAAACCAAAAAAATATACTCAGCTCTGTATATTTGCAGATCAGTCTCTCAGAACAGGGAGACAACAGTTTCAACAGAGATCTAAGCAACAATTAACAAACTCTATAACCAAAAAATATATACTCAGCTCTGTATATTTACAGATAGTCTGGAAGGCAGTCTCTCAGCACACAGGTTCTAGCAATTAAATGCAGACTGCTACTAACAGGTCAAATTGTATGCAAGTGACCCTTGAGTTAGATAACACACAAGTTGTAAAAACCAGTTATACCAACTGAAGACACAGCAGAAAATAGGGGTGGGGAAAACAGTTTCAAGAGAAATCTAAGCAACAACTAACAGTACAAACTCCAAAACCAAAAAATATACTCAGCTCTGTATATTTGCAAATCAGTCTCTCAGAACAGGGAGACAACAGTTTGAACAGAGATCTAAGCTTCAATTAACAAACTCTATAACCAAAAAATATATACTCAGCTCTGTATATTTGCAGATAGTCTGGAAAACAGTCTCTCAGAACACAGATTCCAGCAATTAAATGCAGGCTGTTACTAACAGGTCAAATCTTATGCAAGTGATCCTTGAGTTAGATAACACACAAGCTCTAAAAAACAGTTATACCAACTGAGGACATTGCAGAAAAAGGGGTAGGGTGGGGAAAACAGTTTCAACAGAGATCTAAGCACCAACTAACAGGACAAACTCTAAAACCAAAAAAATATACTCAGCTCTGTATATTTGCAGATCAGTCTCTCAGAACAGGGAGACAACAGTTTCAACAGAGATCTAAGCAACAAACTCTATAACCAAAAAAATTTATACTCAGCTCTGTATATTTGCAGATAGTCTGGAAAGCAGTCTCTCAGAACACTGGTTCCAGCAATTAAATGCAGTCAGTTACTGTGTGTGTGTCTTTCGGCTTTTCAACTCCGGTCCGCTAATGATTGGCAGTAGAGTTTTACATGCTGGCTTGCCGGCCTAACGCACAACCTTCAAACACAGTAGACGCTTTAACTGAGAATCGAACGGGCAACGTCTAACTGTGAGGCGACAACGCTACCGCAGCACCACCACCGCAGTTCAGTCAGTTACTAACAGGTCAAATTTTATACAAGTGATCCCTGAGTGAGATAACACACAAGCTGTAAAAATCAGTAATACCAACTGACTGGGGGAGTGTCCCAGAACAATTCTACAGTGGGGTGGGCAACTGCAAAAGCCATCAAATTTAAACTACAAACCAAAAATAGGGAGGGTGGGTGGAACAAAACAGTTTCAACAGAGATCTAAGCAACAACTAACAGTACAAACTCTAAAACCAAAAAATATACTCAGCTCTGTATATTTGCAGATCAGTCTCTCAGAACAGGGAGACAACAGTTTCAACAGAGATCTAAGCAACAAACTCTATAACCAAAAATATATATACTCAGCTCTGTATATTTGCAGATAGTCTGGAAAGCAGTCTCTCAGAACACAGGTTCCAGCAATTAAATGCAGTCTGTTACTAACAGGTCAAATTTTATACAAGTGATCCCTGAGTGAGATAACACACAAGCTGTAAAAACCAGTAATACCAACTGAAGACACAGCAGAAAATAGGGGGTGGGGTGGAGAAAACAGTTTCAACAGAGATCTAAGCAACAACTAACACTACAAACTCTAAAACAAAAAAAAAATACTCAGCTCTGTATATTTGTAGATCAGTCTCTCAGAACAGGGAGACAACTGTTTCAACAGAGATCTGAGCAACAATTAACAGACTCTGTAACCAAAAAATATACTCAGCTCTGTATATTTGCAGATAGTCTGGAAGGCAGTCTCTCAGAGCACAGGTTCCAGCAATTAAATGCAGGCTGTTACTAACAGGTCAAATTTTATGCAAGTGATCATTGAGTTAGATAACACACAAGCTGTAAAAAACAGTTATACCAACTGAAGACACGGCAGAAAGTGGGGGGTGGGGTGGAGAAAACAGTTTCAACAGAGATCTAAGCAACAACTAACAGTACAAACTCTAAAACAAAAAAAATACTCAGCTCTGTATATTTGTAGATCAGTCTCTCAGAACAGGGAGACAACAGTTTCAACAGAGATCTGAGCAACAATTAAAATCTGTGACCAAAAAAAATATACTCAGCTCTGTATATTTGCAGATAGTCTGGAAGGCAGTCTCTCAGAACACAGGTTCCAGCAATTAAATGCAGGCTGTTACTAATATCTATTTTTGATCAGTCATAAAATATACACCACTTATAAAGCTATTACTTTTTCTTCAATAACTATCTCCTATTTTCAACTATAAGAATAACAAGCTAATTTTAACTGCAGTAGTAACTACTTGTAACTATTTACACTATTTACAACCCTGCTCGGAAGAATGTGTCTCCCAGTTCATCTTACCTCCTTCTCCTGCCTACTGATTAGATTACTCTTCTATGAATGCTATCTATGGGAGCCAACTGTTGTCTTTTAACCTATATTTTGTATGAGTGAGATCCTCCTTCACTTTCCTTTGTTTTCAATTAAGTCTATTAATTCTGTTCACATTGGTCTGTCCTTTTCCTACTACTTCCTAGTTATTGCCTTTGTTTCTGAATAAATATAAACTTCCAGATCTTTGTCTCTATTTTTTCTTTAAACTCTCTCAGTTTGGGGTGATCCCAAAAATATGTTTACAACTCCAGCCTGTGTCTCTTCAAATCTCAAACTGTTATCACCTGTAAGGAATAACTTATACCATTTTGCCAGCATACTAAAACCAAACCAACCTGCACAACAGGTTTGAGTTTTCATTTTGCCAGCATATAAAACTATTTATACCAACACGTCTGTGCAAATATTCTAAATGTCTGAGTCCTCGAGGCTTTTCTGGCATCTTCAATAATCCCGATACTGCTTATCTGTCAGTTCTCTATGCAAAATATTAATTCTTTTTAAAAGTCCTTCTCTACTCCTAGTTGCTCTTCTGCTAAAATACAATATTTTTTTATAAACTTATAAGTTCTATCCCTTGATGAGTTTGCCAGTCAGTCCACCATTTAACAAGATTAAGCCAATTGTCTTATAAGTTCTTAGGTACATACTAAGCAAACTGTCCTTGTGGTTTATTTTAAGTTTAGCCAATTTCCCTTTCAAAAGTAAGAATTAAAACCTGTAATTTATGTCTGTGAGATAAACACTTTAACCATTATGGCAATCCCCTCACCTTATGCCAACTCCCTCTCCTAAAATCTCAGACTTCACCTTACAGATTCATAAGTATAAGGCTAGATGCTCTTGTACTCCTAGTCTTTCTTTCACTAAAATCCTATATATTTTTTGATAAACTTATATGCTCTATAACTTGATGAGTCTGCCAGTAAATCCACCATTTAACACTATTAAGTCAATTGTCTTATAGGTTCAAAGGTAAGTACTAGGCTAGCTAATCTTGTGGGACATTTTAAGCCTAGACAATTTCTCTTTTAAAGGTAAGAATCAAACCATGTACCTTGTGACTGTGAGTAAACACCTTAATGATTATATCAATCCCCAACCTATCTTTACTCAGGGAGAACTCTCTAGCTCTCTTCTGATGGCATAAAATTCAAGGTAAGCACCTTCTGGCACTCCAAAGTTTTCTTGAACCTCCTTCTAAGACCTCATCCTATTACATATTAATAACTGATCCCAGTATTTCACCAATGTTCTCAAATATTTCCATTTTCAGCTTGAGTCATCCCTACCAGATCTTATTCGAGTCTCACTTATTGGCAGTACGGCATACCTCCCTTCCATGTAATTTTTCCTTGTAAAATATTACTAACTTATTTGCTCACACTGTCCAAAATGGAAGTCTGCATTACCTTGGAATCCCTACCCTATAAAGCTTCGAGAATATCAAATGTTTCTAACCACTGGTTCTTATCATTTAACATTTGTATCCACTTAATATCCTTATTCTTTTCTGTTAGTCTACTAAATACATTACCTGAATGTTGCTTAAATATCTCTGTATATCTGGATCCACTTCAGTTTATCAAAAACACTAATTGTTGAATATCTTTTTGTCAGACTCTATTTGTCAAAGTCATAATCCATCGAATGTGCATTTAAGCGAAAATTTTCCCAAGGGAAAAATGCTTGGCCAACCAAAGGAGCATCGCAGAAATCACAAAATTTAAAACTCACCCAGGTGGGAGACTACAACCCCCACACCTCCCTTACCTAAATATACCAACTCAAGATCAGGCTACAGTGGGGAAAAGGGCAATTTCCTGATGATTTCCAAGCAATCTTTCCCCTGGGAAAATTATTGCTTAAATGCACATTCAATGGATTAAGGCTTTAACAAACAGGGTTCAACAAAAAGATATTCGACAATTAGTGTTTTTGACAAAGTGAAGTTGACCCCTATATCCAGTACCCTCAAGCCTCCACACAAACACTTAGGGAGTACTACTCTTTCTGAATAAATTCATTTGTCACCTTGCCATAACAAGTTCCTCATCCAGTTTTTTAATTTAAGTTCCGATCTAAGGTGCACCAGAAAGACTGATCCAGGTAGTAAATATGTGGAACCATATGTCAATGTAATACTTGTAATATTTGTTCTAATTCTAGATTCAAATTATTCCATATTTTTAAGTTCTAATGATTTTTTTGAAAAATGTTTTGATATGTCTTTCTTAAAAATGCGTAGTATGTACTTGCCAACTTTACCACAAGATATTTTTCTATATCATCCTTCCACCAACTAGACTAGGTTTCCTGTGATTTATTCATCCTTTCTATATTTATACTAATTGCTTTAGTCCTATATTTGTTTATTTTATATCTGGATAATTCCCCAACTTGATGCAGCCTTTTTAACAATACTGGAATATCTCTTTCATCTTTTGATAGCATTATTATAATAGCATCCGTGTACAGGGTAACCTTTAAGTCTAAAAGGGCCCACAGATACCCTGTAACCAAACTGTTAGTGCTTTCAAATATATTGCAAAGAGAAGAGGGGAAGCAAGCATCCTTGCCTTGTTCTACAAGAAAGAATGTATCTGAGAGAGAACCCAACACTTTTACCTTTGCTGTGATATTGGATTATAACTTCTTCAACAATTTAATAAAGAGAGCTAGGAAGCCCATGCTGACTAGGACTAGAAATAACAATCCCCAATCTACCTAATCAAATGCTTTCTCAGCACTAAGCAAAAGTATCATTACATATGTACTATCTGTACTTGTATCTTGTATGATCTTCAATAGTCTCATAATATTATCATTAATTGGGGTTGGGAGGGTGGCCTAATGATTAAGGTGTTTGCCTTACAAACACAAGGTGCAGGGTTTGAGTCTCAGAAAGGATAATTGGCTAGGCTTAAAATGGCTCGCAAGGGCAGTTAGCTTAGTACTAACCTATGAACCTATGAATTAAGTTTTCCTTTCTCCTATAAATACTGATTGATCAGAATCAATACTAGCAGGCAGCAATGGAGACAATTTATAAGACAATATTTACATATAAAAATTATAATCATGGTTTAAAATCATAACTGGTCTATGGGAGCTAGGCAGTTTCATTTATTGTTAATCTTTTTTAATACATCTATTATTCCTTCTTTCCATGATCTTAGACATTTTCATCCTAACAGTATATAATTAAATAATTTTGTGTATATGTTCACTATCTTATCCGTTTCCAGTTTCCATACCTCTACTGGTAGTCCATCAGATCCAGATGATTTCCTTCTCTTATGGGTTCCCAGGGCTTTCTTCAGTTCATTGTCAAATATATTTCTGCCTTTGCTTTGCTTATGTTAGGCAGCTGTAGACTCACCAGAAAGTACCTTATTCTCTACTCTCTCTCTATCTGACCAATATGGGCTTTATACAGCACTTCATAATAATACCTAAAAGTTTTCTACATCCCTTCTAAAGTTTCTTCCATAAGTCCCAGATTTTCATCCATAAGTTGTTACACTGCTCTCTCAACCCTTTTGCTGTCTAAGTCTAGCTGTCCACTCTTTCCTTTAATGGTATCTGTCATAAATATTCTTTTGCTGCAATCCTCTGTTTTCAGATTCTATCATCCTCCAATATTCACAGTTCTGCTTGTATCCTCCTCTGTTCTTTTCCCTTTCTCTGTCAGGCTATTCCTTCTTGACTGAAGTGTCCTTTCTCTGTCAGGCTATTCCTTCTAGACTGAAGTGTCCTCAATTCATTGAGTAACAAGTGTTTTTTTTTTTCATTTTAGTTTCTTACTCCTGCTATTACACCTGTAACTGTACACTCTTTTCCAACTAATCATTACATAACTCCCAGTTGTTACAATGTACCTCAGTAACCCCTTCTAATACATGGTTTAGGTACTGCTTCCTCAGTAATCCCTTCTAATACATGGTTTAGTTCCTGTTTTATCCAAGCCATATATTTTTGTAAGGTTTAACCTATGTGTAGGAAAATTCCAGTTATCTCTAAGCAAGTCAGAGGGATCATTTTGACTATCAAATGTTAAATAGACATGGTCTGAGTATATCAGTGGCCTAACTCCTATTGTCTCAATTAGATGCAGATTTTTTTTTACAACAAAAAGATCAATTCTAGACCAAACATTCCATTTTGAGCAATAATATTATACCCTTCACCCCCTAGCTTTACTAAACCTTTTCTAACTAGACAATAAACCAAAACCTTTTAACAATGCTCTTACTCCTTTTTCTGCTTTTGTTTGTTGAAAAATATCTTTGTTTACTTTAACTATTGTTTGGCAAAAAATCGCTTCTACTCCCTGCCAGAATTAGTATAGCTTCAAAAGGAAATTATGTGCTTTATCGTTTTATTGACATAACTACATTTTGCTCGAGGAGATGTATACAATGATGCCAGTGTAACCTTGTTTCCTCTATATTTTCCTTTACACTCTACTAAACAGCTCTACCACTCATGATCATACCATCTTCTACCAAGCACAAAACCTTTGCCACTAATCTATCACTCCCTTTCCTCTGTATGCTTTGTAGGTCTCTTGTGTTAAAACTCTGAATCCACTACATTCCAGTTTTGCCTGCTCTACTACTGAAAGATGGATTTCTTGCAACATAACTATTTGTGTTTCTTCCTTCTTTAGAATATATAATACCCTGTCTGGTTTATAGGGCATGTTAACCCATTTGCACTCTAGGCAATTCATTCATATAACTTATTTTTACTATCTGTCAAATCTACAAACTGTTCTTTACAATTCTTCTCTTTTTTAAGAATGAGGGCACCCTTTGTTCCAAGCAAGTACTTTCTATTTTTCTATTTCCCCTTCAATCCATTTGAACTTAACAAACAATTATTTCCACCAAAATCAAGGCTTGAATCCTGTGATCTATTAAGTAGGCAACTTTTTTGTGTCATTAAATTCCACCTCACCCTTTCAGTCTGCATACTCCTTGAAGTTACCCTATTCTCTTCCAATAAAAACAAAGCAAACTATTTACAAATGTTCTAAGAAGAGAGATTGCATCACTTATAAGTCAATGGGCAGACACCCCCAACTCCTGAAAATATCTGGAAAAATGTGCAGTATATGATAGGTGGCTCAATCACATGGCTACAGCCCTCCACCATCTCATTTTTCAATGTTCTGACATTTACCGATCCATGTTTTAAGCCCCCTTCCACATGCATCAGTACACCTTATGTTAGACTCCACTCAGCAATATTAATTGTTCCAACAGTCTCAGATTTTCCCACACAAATCTGGAACTACTGATATTTAACTAAATAAAGCTTCAAATACCTTCTTACTCAAACCAGAAAAATAAAATTATTGCAAACATACTTCATATTTCCCCAGACCATTCTTAACCAACATAACATATTACCATAACTAGTGTCTTACACCTAATGCACTATTTAATGTTCAACATAATGTAAAGTTCTTTTAAAAAAACAAGGAACTCAAGTTTATCACATTAATATAATTCTTCGTTTTCATCAAACATTTTCCATTTAATTCAGATTTCCTGATAACACTGTTTGTGATTGTTTGCAATTTGTGCCTAAAGTGTATAATTTCTGATTTTGCTATTTATTAAAATGCTACATTCTTACTCTCCCCTAAAAGTAAGGTACCAAGTCTTGCATGCAAAATTTAATTTCATGCAAAACTGCTCAGCCAAACAATACAAATCTCCAGTTCAGATCAATCGATACTGCTTTAATGTTACATATATCTTTTAAGAGTCTAACTTTTTAAGTCCTCAGTAAATTCTTCCTTACAAGTTTATATTATACAACTTCAGTGACAACTACTACTTTCCCCTATGAATAAAAGTTTTGCACAAGTCTTAAATTATGGATTACTCACATTAGCAAAACTTACCTAAGTACTTGCCTAATAAAATTACAACCACCCCCTTACCCTTCAGTTCATCCAGAGTCCTTGTTACATTTTCTTTACACACTTGATATCTCCTCGTTTTATAACTTCCTTCAGTACTTTCATATCCTGTGTTACTTTATACCGCCTTATTCCTTAAATTACAGTTAAAGTCTTCTGTCATAATAATAAATGTATTAACCAAAACATATATTAAGACCTCAAACATATTTTCCTGTCAGTCATATTTATGTATGCATAAATTGCAAGTAATTTTGCACATCTTTCTCCCTTTCTTATATCACACATCTCCATCCGAACATCTAATATTTTAATTTCTTAACAACATCCCTATGCCTGAACAGTCTTCATTTCCTACAGGCTATATAATCTTGTTTTTCCAGAAGGCCACAGTTATATCCTTTTTCTCTTTTTTAACACATCTTGTATCTGCTTTTACCTTCTTACACAATTCAGTTGACATTAGCCTGCCAATATAATTTCTAATGCTGTTCACATTAACACTTAATAACTTTACATCATCCCTTTCTTTCTCTTTTTTTAACTTTTATTTTTTTTTCATTCTCCTCACCCTTCTGCCTGTTGACTTTTCATTATTTTGCTCCTGCTCCTCTTCTGTGTCATACACCCTACTTTATTACTTCCTAACAGTTCATATCTATTCTCTTGCTAAATAAAAACATATTTTTGTGCAATATGGAACTCCATCTCTACTGAATTTATTATATGTTCTTCAACTATATTTTCTTCATATTTTAAATCCCATTTTCTTTGATATTATTTTCAGTATTTTCTTCAGTAATTCCTTCATCCTTTAAACTTGGAAAATCAAACCAAAAATGCCCTTGGGCATTACATTTACTACAATTTGTTTAATAATTTTAGCTGTATGACCCTTCACTCCATGTTGTCTGCATCTTCTTTATTCACAATCCTGTAATAAATGCCTTTCATCTTCATTTTGAACATGGTGCACTCTTTATTCTGACATATTTAATGCTATTTACACTTCTTAGCCTCCAGTCCAAGAATTCCTTTCTTTAAATACATTTTATATCATGCACTTTTTTGAAAAAAGATAAGAAAAAAAGATTTAATTTCAAACAATGTGAATATCAGCAGTCCTGAACTGTACATGCATTTCCTCTTTAAGCTGTAGTTTGTAATTCAAAAAATACAGTCCTTCTACGGTGCTATTGTTTCTATCCCACCTTAGATATGATTTTTTCCAATAAACTAAATATTTTGAAAGTCACTCAAAGAAGTTTTCAGTTCTCCAACTATATAAATGGTCTTTTGACTTTTATATTAAATCCTAAAGGCAAATTGATATTGTCCAAAACATCTCATCTATTTAAATAAAATTCACTTTTTGTTTTAATTTTTTACCACAGGCTTCTTAATTCTGAGTTGTCCACCCATAGTGTGTTGCTGTATCCTTTTCTCTGTTATCACATCTGTTTTTTCCCATTCTTACTGAATCGACATAAGATTTTTGTACACCCTGTTGCTTGTATGCACCCTTAAAGCTAGTTACTCCACCAGATGAACACACACACACACACACACACACACACACACACACACACACACACACACACACACACACTCACAATTTTCTTTTTCCATTGAAACTGTACTTCTTCTCCTTCCACATCCATAAAATATAATACTATTTCACTCCAGCTTTCTTCTGCTCCATTTTCCTGTTCACTTTGATTGATCAAATTCAGTAATGCATGTGTTGATAATCCACCTCCTTCTAATTAATTTAATAAAATGTCCTCATTCTCAATAGCTTTAGCCATCTCTCTAGCTGGTTCTTCCAAAACAAAAATTGTTCCTTCTCTCATGGCATTCTCCATTTTGGATTCCTCACAACCATGTCAGCAGCAGCTGCCCTCCAACTCCACCTAGTGGTTGTGATGCAGAACAACAAGACAAAAAGTAGGGGGGTCTTTATTGATAATCATTGCTTATATACATTATTTAAAAATTGATGCCATATACACTATTTACATTATTTACAATTATTTACACCTTTATACAATATAAAGCAATTTTATATTGTTAAGCACCCCCACCTTTTTTTCCAAAGCCCATAATGTATTTCTTTAGAATTTCTGCTAATATCCATTTTCTATTAAATTTGACTTCATTAAGTCTCTCCATCCATATTGTCCATAGAATATTATTCTATCAATTTTCATTTCTTTTTGTTGTATTTTCTTGTAATATCCATAGTCTAACCTACCCATGTTTATATGTCCTACCCTTTCCAAACCTTTTAACATTTTATGTTTACATGTTTCTTCCTATTGTTTCTTTTCTCTAACACATTTAAAAAAAACATGTTCTGTTGTTTCTAGTTCTCCAAAATTAATACATATCCTTTATTGTTTTCTTTTATAGGGCATGTTAGCTTTAACAGGTAGTTTACCTATTTATAATCTTCACAGAAAATCTTTGCATTGATATATTTTTTACACCACATGAATCTCATTTTAATAGCTTTCTTCTTTTGAATTTGCAAATGTTTCTGAGGAAAGATAAAATAGTTTTCTTTCATAATGTTTAAATACCATTCTTTCCTTTTTCTACTGTATTGGATTTACTCAATCCTCCTTCTTCCTTTACATACAAAATTCCCCTTCTCACTGGATTCAGTCTGGATCCCCCTATAAATGAAAATATTATAGACATTATTTATTTTTCATAATTAGTCAGGATTGTGTATGTACTTGCTACATATGCTAACTTACCTAGTAAAATAGAATTTATCAGATACATATTTTGTTGTATGCTAGCTTATATGATTTCCAAAATATGCATGTATCTCTTATTTCTTGAATAATTTTCTCCTGCTTTTTAATATATTCAGTTTTCCAAATACTATTCCTAGTATACCATTAGTTTCTTTATTATACTGTATATCTCCTATAATCCCTGTGAATCTAGAACCTTAATTTATTCTTTATTTATACATAAGCCAATTGTCTTTAAGTCTTTCATTAACTTTTTGATTGTTTCATCCATCCCTTCTTTATTTTTAGTGATTAATACTATGTCATCTGCATATGTAAATATTATCGGTAATTATATTTCTTCCATTATCTTATATCTTACCATATTTCATGTTCTATTTATTTTACTAACAATTACATTCACAAACTAAAGCAAATATGATACTGCTCACTGGGTATCCTTATTTTATTCCACATTTTATTTTGATTTCTTCACTTAGCCATCCATTTAGAATTATTCTTATGCTATTCTTTCATGTACAGACTTAATTACTTTAACTATTCTATCACCTATATTATAAGTCCCTAATATGTCTCATAGAGCTTTGTGTTATATTTTATCAAATGCCTTACTTAGATCTCCTACCATAATTTTAGCTTCTACCTTTCTATTTACAATATATTATATTACTTCTTTTACTATCCATAATAGTTATTAACTTCCTTTCCCTTTTCTACCAAAAATTGTTTGTTCAATCAACTTATCTACTTTGTTAATCTTTTAATTATTATTCTCATAAATATTTTATAATCAGTATTATTCAATACTATTGGTCTAGAATTTTTTTAAAATAATCTACGTCTCCTTTTCTCCATATGAATTTCATGATTCCCATACATATCTGTTTATCTATAATACCTTTCCTTAACCATTCATTTAGTACCTCAACAAAAATGATTTTTTTGCCAATTTCCACATCATTGTACATATGATAGTCAATATCATCCAGTCCTGTGGCTGCATCATTATTGATGTTTTTTAATGTTTCATGTAGTTCTTTTACACTTATATTTTTTCCAGATTCTCATTATCTTCTTCACTTAGTTTTTTAACTATTTCTGCTTTACTTCTCTCTCTCTCTCTCTCTCTTTACAAAATTCTGTTCTATATGCTTTTTAATCCCCTTGCATATTCCATCTTGTGTTATTGTTTTTTTCTCCTTCATTGTTCTTTAATTCTCTTATTATTCTCTTGTTCTCTTTTATTAATTTATTCAACTAGGGTGCTACTATTTCTTTTCTTTCTTATAAACAGTATCTCTGTTTATATAACAGTCTTTTTTAATCTTTTCTTGGTTTATATCATGTTTCTTTTTCTTTCTCAAAAAAGATTTGTATGTCTTATTTCCTTGAACACTTCTTGACCCAGTTGTTTAAAACTTACTTTCTCTATTCTTCTCTTTTCATTTTGACATTCAAAAAAGCATTTTTATATTTTTCCTTAAAGCTTATCTACCAACTTGTCCAATTTGTATAAAATATTCTCATACCTTTATGATCTTTCCATAATTTATTTATTTCTTCTCTATCATCTTTATTTAAGTCTTTTTTCTTAAGTCATTTAACACCTTTGCCTATTTTTATGTATCATTCTTTCTCGTATACATCTAGCCATGTAGCTATATGATCTGAAAATGTATCTTTTTTATCCCTTTTTTGTAATATTTTTAAACTTTTTGATACTAAGAAATGGTGAATTTCTATTTTAATTTCTCCTCTTCTGTAAGTCCAATGTTTGTTGTCCCATATGTATAACTTTTTACTTTTCATTATCTCATGTATCATTGCTATTTTTCTTTCCTATTCTTAAATTGCAATTAAAGCCTCTCACTAGTATTATATCCATGTTAACATCTATATAATTTAGAATTTTTTAAACATTATTTCTCTTTTTTCTGTCTAATATATGCAGATAATGCAATAATTCTATAAACCTTCATTTTCCATCTTAAATCTAGTACTGCTATTCTTCCTAATATTGTGAAATCTAAGATTTTGATATTTTCCTTTCATAATATACCTATTCTTGAACATGTGTCTTTTCCTGTATTCCAAATAACTGTTCCACCCCATAGAACTTCAGTTTGTAATCTTTCTTCTTCTTCTATCAGAATCCTGGTATCTTCCTTTTTTAATTTCTCCAAATCTTTTGGGTTTCTAATACCATGATGGGAATGGACCCCATTCCTAAGTCAAAGCATGATTAAAGTTCATAAAATTAGTATTGTTTCACTCTCTGATGTCAGCCAACAGTGTTTTTCACAGCACCCACAATGTGCCCAGCAATAACTCCTTCTGCAGTTCATACATAGTTACATGTATTGGTAGTGTATCTAAATAGGACTGTAGATTATTTTTTATAAGAGTGTTGCTCCTACTACTATTGGAATTACTGGGGTGTCTTCCAATGTGATAATATGCATATCCATTGAAGCACACTATTCTAAAATACCTAATTTTCTTGCTCCCTTTCTATATCCATATATTGAATCCTGTGTACCTTCTTTTCTACAATGTCTACACTTTCTTCACAATCAACCAATGTATTTCCTGTTTTTTAACACATTTCTTTACATTTTGTATCACATTTCTACTGCATGCCCTATTTTGCCACAAATAAAACATTTTCATTTATCACATTTACTGATCAAGTGGTTATTTTTTTCCACAAAAAAGCATGTTTTAGGTTCCCTTCTGTACTTAACAAATTCTCTGTTACTATTCACATTGATCAAACTAGGGATATGCACAACATTATCTCATTCC
Source organism: Protopterus annectens (assembly GCF_019279795.1). Classification (NCBI taxonomy): domain Eukaryota; kingdom Metazoa; phylum Chordata; order Ceratodontiformes; family Protopteridae; genus Protopterus; species Protopterus annectens. Next base: position 292,281,916 of record NC_056726.1, on the reverse strand, counting down.
ATTTTCAAGATAATCCCAGATTCCCAACTCACACTCCTCAAACCTCTTTCATCATACATTTTTGCTGTGTCCATCACACCTTTACATATTGTCTTTAAATGTTCTTTCAGTTCATCATTTCGGCTTCTGTTCTAAATTGTATAATGATTCTTTTTTTTTGTCTCTCTATGAAATGCCTGTACTATATGCTCAGTGCAAGGATTAACAGTTCTTTTTTGTTCATATTTTTCTAAGAAATTTTCCATATACTGCCCTGATTCAAAAATTATATAATAGTAAATGTTTTTTGCTGATAAGAATAAAACCACTTACCCATTTGGGTGAAACACCCAGTGGTGCAATTATAGTGTCCCATACCTCACACCTCTCCAGTCCTGTTTCTTTTTTACTGCTTATTCTTACTACATGTTTTTTCTTCATTTCATTTACCTCTTGACCTCCTCTTCTTTCTTCTTCTTTTACTGTCTGTGCATATGATTTTCTTTTTGTAGTAACTTCTAGAACCTCTTCTTCCTGTATTTTCTCCATAACGTATATCCATTATGCCTCCAGTTTGCTCTCCTTTTCCCTTTGGTTGATCATTTCTTTTAGGTACACATCCTGCAATCCTCCGGATTGAAGTTGCAAAAATACATGAACAGCGTCTCCTGGAATAAAACCTCCGAATCTGGAACCACTCTGCTGATTTTATCTAATGCTCTATTCTCCTCCAGTATTACCAACTTGTCCATATTTTCCATTTTGTTTAGCTGCATTTCGTGTAAAGGCTCAGCCATCTCCACACTCATTTTTTTCTTTTTACATACTTAAATTTTGGTCAGTTGAACTCACCATACTTCCTTCTGTTTCTCCAGGCCACCTACGTGTCTGGAACGAAAACAGGAAGTAGAATGTGCTACCATCAGTAGTGTCCCTGTACACTAACAAGTAGGGGAATTTCCCAAATGCATGGCCAAATTTTCTCTAGTCATTATAAATACCACCTTGGGTTTCCCCCTCAAAAGAAACCATAAGCCTAGAGGGACTAACCCAGTCAAAAAAAGCATAAATAAAAATAAATAAATAAAATTAAAAATTCAGCCAACCACAGAAATTTCACCTATTTATTTTCATCTATCAATCTAGTATCTTATCACTAACACCAACCTAATGGAGTACCAATTATCTAAGATCCATAAAACTCAGTGCCCATATAACTTCCACTAACTTAAAGAACTCGTCATAAAATAACTTTGATTAGCAATCCCATGATCCTATTTGTACTTCATCTTTCATAACTACATCTTCTCATGGTCCTCTTTAACAGTACTTATATGTTTGCAACGGGTTAACTTTATTATCCAGTGAAAACAACTATGATTCTGTTATAAGTTCCTAATTATCCTTAAAGTGAATTTCCTCTTACAGACTGTTCCTCAATCAAATACCCAGTATAGTCACTCTATGACTTATTGCAAATTACCAAATCTCATGTCATGCAAGTAATGTATAATGAATGGAAAAAGAGAGACTGTGAGTGAGCTGAGACAATAGTATAAACCACATTCTACTTTAAAAGGGGGCCAATCATAACCTTTCAACTTCCTTTTGAGCTCAAAAACATTAACCCATAGTGCAAACTAGTACATGACATAACAAAGATAGAACTGTTTTTATTAAAGACATATCTGTTAAAACAAAAACCTAGAAAAAGAGAATACAGTATAGAACTTCACAGAAAACAGTAACAGAATCAGAAGTAGAATGAGAGCCATGGGCAATGTCATCATGGATGTTTAAAGGAAGCAAGAATGTGGAAAATCTACAAGGATATTTATTTATTTTATTTAACATTTGTTTTCACTGAGGTGCATAGGAAGAAATATCACAAGTAAAGAGTAAAAGGTAATAACTTCTCCAACAGCACTAGTGGATGTAGCTCTGGGTAAGGATAAAGACAAAACAGTATACATTCAGAGAAGCGCAGTCAGTGAAAGATGGCATATGAGGGCAGGCTTAATGTAGATGATATGCTTATTCACTAGGAAAATAACGCAACAAAGCAATTTAAGGAGAACTATAATGTAAAAAGTTATCACTCTTTAAAAAAATAAACATACAGGTACAAGGTTCAATGACAGAAGATGGTTAGGAAAATCTGAGGAAGCCATTTTCATGCAGAGAAGTTGATATATGAAGTGTAATCTGAGGAAGCCATTTTCAGGCAGAGAAGCTGATATATGAAATGAACTTCATGAGGAGGTTGCAGGGCTAAAAACAGTGGAGGAATTCAGCAATACAAACGACAGGCAAAAATTAGTTCCAATTGTAAAAACTAGGGTGGGAGAAAATAGTTGAGTTGGGCCTGCAGCTAATCTAAAGGGTGCGGAAAATGATGCTGCACCAACTGCAACTAGATAACCATATCTACCATTAAATATATGTGCTTCTGTGTGACCTATCCTGTTAATCTGAGTTGCTATATTTATAATAAGTAGTATTATATTTATGACATGGCTATTTGTTACACATCTGTACATCTTATTGTAACACCTTTATTGAATTATCACTTAAGATATAGGTAAACATGCATTTATATAAAAGAAAACAAACCATATTAACATGCTCCAGTTGCAAACATTATACATCACATTTATTCCTTTGTGTAACTATCATCAATCCAACATTGCATAAATTGCACAATTCATGCTTTCCTCTAAACCTCACTTCTTCTACAAAACATTATTCTGCATGCATTATTCCCCACAATTTACATTTTTCTATGTAATTTGTTCCTATCCATTTCTAAAAATCCCACTTCCGGTTCTTTTATTGCTGTTACAATATTCAATACTTTGAATACAATTGGTTTAGACTTTGATTTCCATTTTCTAGTAAATGCTTTTTTGGCAGCCACCAGAATCAAACTTAACAATGATTTACTAGGTCTAAGTAATTCAGATCCTGCATCCCAGCTAAAAAAAATAAATAAATGAATGAATAAATAAATGTCATTAGTTACATCCTTTTGCTCACCCAATATTTTTGACAAAGTACTCTGTATGGAATTTTTAAAGTCTGCCAACTCATTGCAGTCCCAAACATATGTTCCCAGTTACCCAGTTCTTCCCTATCAGACCTCCATTTGGCATCTACCTGAGGAAAAATTTGTTGGTGTCTGCTTGGGGTATGAAATACCTATACAAACACTTCAAAGCAAAAAGTCCTAAATCTTCTAGACTTCATTACATATTTGGGAACCATACGTATGCCCTCCCATTGTTTCCTTATGAATTGCTTTTCCAATCTCTCTTCTCAGTCTTTTCTTAACTCCTCTAATTGGTTCCTATAGTTATCATGCAATATTCTATATGTCCTACTAATTAGCCCTTTTTAACAGCAGCTTCTGTTCTAGATTCAACTAAAAACTCTACCAGGGCAGGTCTTTCACATAGGATTCCACTAACCCTTTCTGTTTGTCAGTACTCTGATATCAGTCCCTGATAGGGATAGCAGTCACTAGCCTACAGTCTAAATGTCTTCTTGGCCTCTTCCCATTCTATTATCTTTCCCTCCTTAGTTATTTGCTCCCAATACCTTGGTTCCTTTGCCAGTTTTCTTCAGTAAATTCCAGCCCCCTCTTACCCATTCTCTGCACCCCTAAATGCAGCCATCCCTATTGGTAAAAATCTCTTTTCTCAATTCTTGTGTTTGTTTAGTTCCTAGAATAATTTCTGCTACTTTAAAATATAACACTCTGTATGTCTGTTCTTATTCTCCTTAAGGATCTGCATCCAAAATCCCACTATTTCCTTATTTCTTGAATCCCCCCGCTTCATCATCATCCATTTCCACTTTGAATTATCGCTTTCTTCTTGTGTTATATATATGAACATTAACTGTGTAGTTGTAAAATATCCCTTCAAATCAGGCAATCCTAAACCACCTTGTTCTTTTGGAAAGATCAACTTAGCCCATGTGACCCTTGCACTCTTCCCCTCCCAGATAAATTCCTTCAACTCTTTATTAATTATTGCCCATAACTTCTCCTCTGGTTTATAAAACTAAAAGGACTAAAAACATTTTCACTGCTTGCATCTTGTTATCCATATCCACAAACAAGAGCTTCCAGTTTCTCAGCTTTTGTATTATCTTTTGTTTAGTCTCTTCCCATTAAAATACTGTTAAACAACACCTTCCAGATCTTTATCACTTTCCCTTCTAGTTTCCAAACTTCCACAGGAATGCCATCTATTCCTGGAGACTTTCCTGTAGATTGATTATATGTGACTAATTTTATGTCATCTCCTGCTATCTTCACTGTTAATTGTTAAGCCTCATCTACCTCTAACCTTAGCATACTTAAGTTTTCTATTATTATTTCTACTTGTGCTTTTTCTTAATTTCTACATTTGTCTGCATTATACAAATGTTTATAAAATTTCTGAATTATCTCTAATATTGCCACAGGAGCTCTGGTTATTTTTCTTGTTATAGGCTCCCTAAGTTTGGCAACAACTCTTTCTATTTTATGTTGCCTAAGTCATTGTGCTAAAAGTTTTTGTGGTCTGGAGTTCTTAGCAAAAACAGTTGCTCAACAGCAATCTTTCTAAACTCATGCATACTATCCAGATAATCCCTTATTTTCTCCTTATCACTCTGCAGTTGGACCTCTTCTTGTTCTGCGAGATTCCCCTTATTCCGCAATACTTTAACCTTTGTCAGACCCTCTAAACAACACATCTATAAATCTTTAGTATAGTCTTAACTAATTCTCTTAAAATAGGCATTTTTGCTTTATCAGAACAATAGCTAATACTAGTTTGTGCAGTCCTGCTTTGAGACATTGATGATTAGCACTTAACAAAGCACAAACTGAACAACAAACAAGTCTCGAGTTAAAATAAAATTAATTAAACAGCATCTCTCTAGTTCTATGACTAGTGCATTCAATCTCTAGTGTGATGAGTTTTCCATTGCTTTGTGCTTGCTACAATCAAACTTTGCTTGACTTGTCCCATAGTTCATTTAATCATATTAGTGGAAAACATAGCTATTACTAACATCTTGAGCTACATGATTATTTTTGCTAATTTTAATGAAATGTTTCTTCCCACCTAAGATTCAGACTCAAGCAGACAGCAAAGTGGTGCAGATGGCCGAAGCAAGAAAGCCACAACATTATGTACTAAGGGGAGACAAAAAACAACAAATCATACCTTTACAAATTTGTGGGCTATAGTTGAGAACATACTTTTCAATTATCTATCATTTGGGCTATGTTTTCTGAGAAAAGGTGGTATATTATTAGATTAAAACGTAAAAATGTACTTTAGTTCAGAAATATGCATTCTAATTTGTGTCTGCTTATTCTATTAACTTTCTAGATTTGTAGTGCAACATTTAAAATCTGTCCCTGATTTAGGGCCTTTGCGCCCAATTCTGGAGATAAGAGGCTGAGTGCTGGGATTAAAAATCCTAGGCATATATAGCAGGAATACGCATTACTAAATAATGTTATGGAGGAAGCATTTCCCAGCACAAGGGGACTATATATATATATATATATATATATATATATATATATATATATGTGTGTGTGTGTGTGTATATTTTATGTACATATTTAACAGTTTGATAACTGAGTAAGTGGACTGGTTGGCAGACCTTTTTCACCCATGACACAGGCAATAAGCAGAAAGTAGTATACACTGCAGGAAAAATATCTACCAGAGTAAATTTAGAGGTAAATTTGGCCTCCCAGGCCAAGGGTAACCACATGGCATTCTTTATCTATGTCTGGAACCTCAAAGGCAATAGACATTTGTGTGCAGAATTAATTGTTGATGGAGCCACCTATACTAAGTAAGAAGATATAGCAAAAATGCAACTCTAATTTTACTACTCTTTGCCCCCAGTGTCCCCTCAGGAAATACTATCAAATATAACTCCCCTAACTATCCCTAGGTAACACGCCCTCAGTGCACAAATCCCTCTGCACAAAGGTGGGCTACCTACAGACCCACAAGTCTCACTAATCATATGCAAAGCCATGGAAATGAACAGTAATGACATAGGAGACCTACAGACACTGGAGCAAATCCATTTTGTTTTTCTCAAGGGTAGGTCAGGCCTACTCACCCTGGTGAACTTCTTTAAGAATGTCGTGAAAGCAAAGGACAAGTGCAAAACATTTCTCACTGCCTACGTTGACCTGGCCAAGGCATTTAACATAATAGTAAAGTAACAGTATCAGTGCAGTGACAAGTCCATTACTAATAAGGCAGAACTGGCAAAACAAAAAAGTAACTGGAACCATGAGCAGAGATAAAGCAACACTTGTTTGTTCAAAAAATATAAAGTCTATAACTTACTTGAAAAGTTACTTTTGTAAAAGGTAAGAGATGTTTATTCCAAAAGTTTAACATTCACAGTGTTATGTTACATTGCAAGTGCAAAGAACACTTTCACCTAGACATGCTTCTTCAGGTAAAAATCTGAATAACTCATTGTGTTTAGCTTATATAGTTAGGATACAGTCACATGATCAAATCACAAGTTAAAACTGAAGTCACATGATCAAATCACAAGTTAAAAACTGTAGTCATGTGATAAGATTAAAATAGGATCTGCTAGTGAGACAGGTATGTATTCCAGAAACTACTCTTACTCTGGAACAGGCTGCCCATCCATGTGAAGCAGAGTTTCTCCCTCAGTAATGTAGCTATGGTGGAGCAAAAGGGGAAACTGTCCAGGGCACAAAGTTTTGGGGTGCAATCAGATGATTCCAATCTCTCTTTAATTACATTTACGGTCAAAGCTGAGCACTGTAGCACTCCATATGGGGTCTAAACTGTAGCAACTGCTTACTACATTGAAGCAAGTAGTTTGCTACTGTTTAAAAAGAAGTTTTTTTTTTTTAAACTGAAACATGAGCACTGTAGCACTCTGTGCAGGCAGAGTATAAGCTGTAGCAATGGTAGATAATTTGTAGCAGTTTGCTATAGTTTAAAAGAAAACATTTTTTCTTAATAAAATTAGTTGAAGGAGGGTTGGGGGCAGGCTCAGAAATGGAACCTGAATGGCTAGGGCAAGAGAAGGTGGGATGTGTGTTGCATCTGGAGCCCTGGTTGTCTGCCAGTAGACGAACATCCATTTTTTTTTTTTGCACTCAGTGGAAGAGCTGGTCTAATGGACACAGGCAGATATAAATGTGTTATCTCCCAAGCCCCTGCTTACAATTATCATGGGTACCATTACTTGTCAGAGATTTGGGATGCATGGCTAGGCTTAAAAAGACAAAACAGAGCCAGCATACGGTGAAATCCTGGAAACTTTATTGGTAAAAACCAAAAAAATCACAGACCGGTTTCGGCCAGGTCAGAACACAGCCTTCATCAGTGTAAAGTAAAAAGGAAGTGATTAGTAAGACAATAAATACATCCATCTGCAATATGATTGGTGGAATCAGAATTGTTCATTGAGACCTGGTGGGAACATCCCACCCAATTTTACAATCCATTTCTTCTCTTTGGTGTTTAATATAGAGTGCCATCCTGTCTTATTGCCTTTATTTCCTTTTATGATGTCTATGATCATAAAGGAAAAGTTGGCAGAGTGATGTACTAAGTGGTGTTTGTATAGTGCGTTGTTGGCCCTTTTGTTTTTAATATTACTGACATGTTCAGATATTCTGATTCTCATCGGTCTAGAAGTTTGACCAACATAAAATGAACCACAAGGGCATGTGGCCAGATAAACAACCCACTTGCTGCTGCAATTGACAAAGAACTTGAGATCGTATACTAGTGAATAATTCCTACTGGAAAATTGTTTAGATTGTGTGATCCTATTGCAGTTGGTACAATGACCACAGGAGTAACAGCCTATCAGTGGTTCGCCAGTCAAAGTGGTCTGCAAAAATTGTGGTTGCTGAGCCGTAATGTTATGTTTGAAATGATTGAAACAGGAACCTAAGTTTTTCCCTTTCTGAAATGAAAATAAGCATTGGTCAGGAATGATACTGGCAACATCATGATCATATTGTAAAATATTTCAATGTCTGTTCACAGCTTGTATGAGTTTGTCAGAATTGCGAGCATATGTAGTGGTAAACCTAAGTGGAACAGAATTGGTGTTAGGACGAGGCTTGTAACCTAAAAGATCTTGTCTGTCTAGTGAATTAACCAGATTGCTGGCACCTGAAACATATCCCATACCATACCCCCTAGATCTGAATCTGTTGGTGAGATCCTTACGTTGTAGTTGAAAAGTAGAATCCTGAGAACAAATGCGTTTGATATGGATGAATTGAGATTTGGGAATATTGCGGGCAACATGTGGAGGATGAAAGCTGGAGGCATGTAGTATAGTATTATATTCAGGATGTTTCCTGTATACTTCAGTGCCTAAAGTGTTGTCAGGTAGTTTGGTGATGAAAACATCAAGAAAAGTGATGGAATGTTTGTCATAATGAACAGTAAACTCTAAGCCCCAGCTATTGTTGTTTAAATAAGTAATGAACTCAAACAAACCACAAATGTCACCTTTCCATACTAACCAACAGTCGTCTAAGTAGCGTCTCCAGATGTCAATGTATTCCAAATAAGTGTTATCAATAGGGTCATATATGATGTTGTTTTCTACATAGGCCATAAAAAGGTCCGCATAGATGGGGGCAAATGAAGCCCCCATAGCGGTACCCTTGGTTTGCCAATAACACTTGTTCTGATAAAAGAAGACGTTACTGGTGAGGACAAATCTAGCTAATTCCACCAAAAAGGAATTGAAGCAAGGTTGATATAGACCAGCTTTGTCTAACCAATAGGCCAAAGCTTCTAAACCAGCCTGATGAGGGATGTTTGTATATAATGCACAAACATCAAGGGTGCACATCAACCAGTCCTCTTCTAACTGACTGTCAGAAATAATTTGCAAGAAATTAGTGGTGTCATGTAGTCTGGAGCGTATGGAACCAAGTAAAGGTTTAAGATGTTGAGTGAGAAATAATGAAAGTGGTTCAGTGATGTAACCTCGTCCAGAAACAATAGGTCTACCGGGCGGCTTGGAAGGATCCTTGTGTACCTTGGGCAAAAAGTAAATGTATTGAATGGCAGGGTCATGTACCAAAAGTTGTTGGGCAATCTGGTTAGTGATGATAAATTCATCCCTAGCCCAAAGAATGAATTCTTCAATTTGTTTCTGGAATCGAAAAGTGGGATTAATTGTCATAAGGCAATAGTATCTCTCATCCGATAACTGTCGGTTGGCTTCTTGATCATAGTCACACCAATTGAGAATGACAACAGCACCCCCCTTGTCTGCAGTGATGATAACAATGTCCTTGTTATTTTGGAGTTCTGAAATAGCATCCCTCTCAGCAATAGAGATATTATTACGTTTCAAACGTATGTCAGATTGTGAAAAATGTAGATCTTTAAGAATGTTGTTCTGAAACTGATGTACTGATGGATGCATCGGTGGATTAAATGAAGATTTGTGATATACAAATTTACCAATGTTTTGATTCCCTGAGTCACCAAAATACAATTTGAGATTTAAATTCCTACAAAATGATATCACATCCTGAGCTTGAATTTCTTCAGAAACCAAAAAACCAGGTACAAAAGAAAGACCTTTATTTAAGACAGACAATTGGGTGGGTGTTAAAACATAGTTAGACAAGTTAAGAACATTGTTGTTAACAGTTATTTCTGCATGACCATTTTCAGAAGGCCTTGTATGTTGTTTATGTTGTCTGTGTTTCCTCCCACCCCGCTTGTATTTGGACCTAAAGGGATATTGCTGGGTGTCCTTTTGGGAGTCGGTGATCCTAGAACTGACTGTGGTTCACTTTCCGTCCCTGATGAAATGTCATCAGTGGAAGAACCTGAAAATGTGCCTGTTTTTTTGAGGATAGAACATGGTCTCTTCCTCTTTGGAGTCCTGGTGGAGGTAGATGTAAACCTGACTTGTTTGGTGTTACTAGCGAAAGGGTTGGCATTCAGATAATCCCTCTCATCCCTCTGAAATTTTTTAATTTTTCTAATGCGTAATTGTTCCTCAAGGTTGTTCAAATCAGTAGCAACTTTTTGTAATTGAGTTGCAAAAAAAGTTTCCCCCTCAAAACATTTGATGTCATCCACCAGCTTGGTGACAATTCCAATTTCAGAGTCGATAACCCTATCGTGAAATCTGGATAAGGCTTCGACAAAGGACATAGTTGCCTGCTGTTGTATTGAGGACCACTGTTCAGTCAACTCCTGATCTGCAATTCCAACATGGGGTTGAATGCGTATCCTGAGACCTCTGGGGGTGATCCCTTTGGCCATATAGGCCTTAAACAATTTTGAATGCCATATATTAGATCTGAGTGTTCTCAAATGTTTATTTAGTTGTTCAAAAGATAATATACATTGGGCTTCAGAATCCAATTGGACGGAATTGCTAGGGTTGCCCAATTCAACTGAACCAAGGCCAAATGCCCTTAAGTCCTCCCTATCATCAGACCATTTTGACACCAAAGTTGAAATATCCATATCAGTTACTGAATGGACTGACAATAATAGTATAAAACTACGTCAGTAACAGAAATAAAATAAAAGGGACAATGACAGCCTCAAACCAACAAATGTGAGCTGTGTCCCAGTATCAAAATTCAGGGAAATCCAAATCCCCCATAGGAATAGGAAAAAGAAATTTATTGAGTATTGATCAGGATAATCAAAGGAGTTTATAGTACTAAAAGAGTGATAACATGTAGAAATCAATGCAACAGCATGGCCATGCCATAAATCAGGAAAAAATCTAAAGAAAAGGCTCAATGAGTTGATCAGACTGAGTAGATAATCAATCTATGAAAAGAGTACAGTCAGTCTGAACCATAGGGTAAAATATAATATGTGCTGAAAAGAGGCAACCCAAGTACATCCAAACATAAGTTGGTAGGCTGAAAGGAATATACTATATGTTGCCAAAAATATATAATGCTGCCAAATAGCTAGCAGGTAGACATAATGATGGCATATGAACCACCATGGAAATGAGGCTTGGTCCAAAAGATAAAAAAGAAACAAATGTGTGTAATTCTCCACACGAAGTGAGGCTGGACCTATGTGTAATAGTTCTATATGAAAATGGTGAAACCTATCCCAAGAGTGAAATACCCACATAGAATATAAATGAGGACTGTAGGTCTAATACATGAAAAAAATTTTTGTCCTATTATAATATGCAAATCCAAATACAATCAAGAGCCAAACGCAGATAAGCAAACAATGTTTGTAACGCACCCACAGGCTATAGAAAGAGAAAAAATAGCAACAAAGCATGCCCAGATGTTGGGGACCTGACCATGATTTGAAAAATAAACTGGCAGAACAACAATTGTATACACAGAAATAATTTCGCAACCCCTGTAAACGGTAAAGCAATGTGATGTTATACATTCATGAGCAATGATACTGTATGTTAGTGAAAAACGGCACACCAGACCAATTATATCAACTGTAATAAAAAATATTTTGGATAACTAAAGAATTATCCTATACAAATACAAAAAAGGTACAAGAATAGGCAAACAAAAACTACCCCTGTTGAAAAAATTGTTGCAAGTATACATCAAATGTCCATAAGAAGTACAAAACCAGCTAAAATATTCATAGAAATTGAAAAAATATATGAAAAGTGGTTAGTCCCTGGTGGTTCTTAGCCAATATGGCCCTGGATGTGAAAAGCGACTAGTCTTGATCAAAATGGGAAGAAAGATCTGATCCAATAGATGAATCCCCACCGTGTTCGTGGTACATATATGTAAAAAGAAAACAGTACCTGCAACAGTAAACACTGATTTTCCCAAAGGAATACCAATCCTTGTAAGGATAGGAAAAAAGTGTCACGATCCAACGTATTCACCGGTCGAGTCCAAATTCAAGCCTGAAATAAGGCAGAAAGGCAGCAAACCCCGTTGTCCAGTTGGCATGCTATATTGAACACACAGGCAGCAATTTCGGCTGTGCTAACAGCAATCCGCCATGACAGTACGCACCTCAAACACCCGTTGTCCAGTAGGCACGCTATGTCAAACAAACAGGCAGCAGTCTCCGCTATACTAACAGCAATCCACCATGTCAGTGCGCACCTCAAACGCTAAAACCACATCACAACGCTGACAGGCTGGTAGAGTCATAAAATTGGTGAGTACAAAAGAGAAAAAATATTGTAAAAAACCAGAACAATAAGCAGTCATCCAATATATATATAACCATCCAGCTGAATAAGCCAAGATTGATGAAAAAAAACAAAATTTAAGATGGATGTGAACTGCAGAATAACTGCAGTCAGTTGTAGGATCACCGGCCCCCAGCAGGAAGAAAGAGGAAGTGTAGCAGCAAAAAAGGTACTCCTGCACGGTGGAAATGCACGGCTCAATGGAACAAATCTACCAAACAGACAAAACAGAGCCAGCATACGGTGAAATCCTGGAAACTTTATTGGTAAAAACCAAAAAAATCACAGACCGGTTTCGGCCGGGTCAGAACACAGCCTTCATCAGTGTAAAGTAAAAAGGAAGTGATTAGTAAGACAATAAATACATCCATCTGCAATATGATTGGTGGAATCAAAATTGTTCATTGAGACCTGGTGGGAACATCCCACCCAATTTTAAAATCCATTTTTTCTCTTTGGTGTCGACTGTTGGTTAGTATGGAAAGGTGACATTTGTGGTTTGTTTGAGTTTATTACTTATTTAAACAACAATATCTGGGGCTTAGAGTTTACTGTTCATTATGACAAACATTCCATCACTTTTCTTGATGTTTTCATCACCAAACTACCTGACAACACTTTAGGCACTGAAGTATACAGGAAACATCCTGAATATAATACTATACTACATGCATCCAGCTTTCATCCTCCAAATGTTGCCCGCAATATTCCCAAATCTCAATTCATCCGTATCAAACGCATTTGTTCTCAGGATTCTACTTTTCAACTACAACGCAAGGATCTCACCAACAGATTCAGATCTAGGGGGTATGGTATGGGATATGTTTCAGGTGCCAGCAATCTGGTTAATTCACTAGACAGACAAGATCTTTTAGGTTACAAGCCTCGTCCTAACACCAATTCTGTTCCACTTAGGTTTACCACTACATATGCTCGCAATTCTGACAAACTCATACAAGCTGTGAACAGACATTGGAATATTTTACAATATGATCATGATGTTGCCAGTATCATTCCTGACCAATGCTTATTTTCATTCCGGAAAGGGAAAAACTTAGGTTCCTGTTTCAATCATTTCAAACATAACATTACGGCTCAGCAACCACAATTTTTGCAGACCACTTTGACTGGCGAACCACTGATAGGCTGTTACTCCTGTGGTCATTGTACCAACTGCAATAGGATCACACAATCTAAACAATTTTCCAGTAGGAACTGTTCACTAGTATACGATCTCAAGTTCTTTGCTAATTGCAGCAGCAAGTGGGTTGTTTATCTGGCCACATGCCCTTGTGGTTCATTTTATGTTGGTCAAACTTCTAGACCAATGAGAATCAGAATATCTGAACATATCAATAATATAAAAAACAAAAGGGCCAACAACGCACTATACAAACACCACTTAGTACATCACTCTGCCAACTTTTCCTTTATGATCATAGACATCATAAAAGGAAATAAAGGCAATAAGACAGGATGGCACTCTATATTAAACACCAAAGAGAAAAAATGGATTTTAAAATTGGGTGGGATGTTCCCACCAGGTCTCAATGAACAATTTTGATTCCACCAATCACATTGCAGATGGATGTATTTATTGTCTTACTAATCACTTCCTTTTTACTTTACACTGATGAAGGCTGTGTTCTGACCCGGCCGAAACCGGTCTGTGATTTTTTTGGTTTTTACTAATAAAGTTTCCAGGATTTCACCTTATGCTGGCTCTGTTTTGTCTGTTTGGTAGATTTGTTCCATTGAGCCGTGCATTTCCACCGTGCAGGAGTACCTTTTTTGCTGCTAGGCTTAAAAAGGCCCCAATGATCATTGCTGAAGTACACACCTATGCATGCATAAAAACAATTAGCTTGCACTAAATAAATATACATACTGAATACAGGAATTGACATGCACACTTCAAACATATTGATGGAATTTTACAGTAAATACATTTTACATACACATTAAAGGACATTTTACAGTATCTATATTTTTGCATAATGCACAGTGAAGACAAGCAGTATACTAGAAAATGAATGTTTAACAGTACAGGGCACTGACTGACTTTGGCATGAGTTGCAAAGGTTGGCCTTTCTTGTGAAGGCATGAGCATTTTGATTCAGATAGTATGTGCTCTTTTAGTTTGCTTTTGAATATTTCTAATGTATCTTGTTGCCTCACTTTTGCTGGACGCTGATTCCAAATTGTAGGAACCATAACCAAGAATGCTTTTTCTCCAGAAGCTGCTTTAAAATTGGGTCTAATCAGTGTTAGATTATCTTCCTGACTATCTCTGAATAAGTAGCCTTGTTGTTTTACTTGCAATTTTAATTCCATGGGGCAACAATGTCCCATTTTTAATATTTTGCATATTTGAGAGGTAATAAGTAGGGTTGTTCTTGGAGTGGCTGGTAACTAGTTGAAGCATTTCGAAATGGCAGTGGTGAGTATGTCCGCCTGTCACCAAAACAAATCTACAGATTTTGTGTACAGCTGTTTGATATATGTGTGCATTGGTGCTTGAGAGCAGTGTTAATTATGGGTGACTATATTCTATTTTGGGGATAAGAACACGTCTGGCTATAGCTGAATTGGGCTTTAGGGGTAAGTAGTTTTAATAGGGAAAGAGTTTTTGTTATATATAACATTGTCAATATAGCAAGTTAGAGAGAGTTGAATCTAGAGTCAAACCTAGGTATTTTTGCTTGGCCACAAAAAAATAGAGAGTTTCCTACCATGTCAGGGAGTGCAAGAGGTATGTGTTTTATGAGTCTCTGTTGAATACCAAAGGTCATAATATTTTATTTTTGAGATATGCCTCTTATTAATACAAATCCAAAAATAACGAGAAAACAAAGACCCAAAATCAGGGACAGATTTTAATTATTGCTTCTACAAATTTAGACAGTTTGTAGAATAATTGGATTTGTGATAGCATGCTTTTTCAGAAATATATGAAGTCTGAAAATCAAATATCTGTCTTTGTCTAATGACTTCAATCATTAATTGTTTGTCGGAAAATCAAATATTTTATGAGGAACAGACCAAAATATGGGCATAAATCTGGACATCCTGAAACAATCTAGACAGTAAAAAAAAATACTTTGAGGACTGATTAGGAGCATATTATTAACTGTCCAAAGAAATGATTTAGTGAAGCTGCTTTGCATACCTCTCAACTGTCCACATTTCTGACTCATATTTTTGGTCTTTTCCTCATAAAAATTGTGGGGTTTGGGCAGTTCAGTGAAAACTGAACTCATTAAATAATGACAAGACATTTGAGTTTCCGACGACATATCCTTCAGAAAACGCATGGAAACACAAAACATTTTATTCTAGCAACTTTTTTATAAGAACAATATTTAAAACTTGTCCCTATTTTTGGGTGTTTGTCCCCCTTTAGTTTTGGCTTTCTGCAGATTTATTGTGCTAACACAAGCTCAAAGATGAACTAACCCCTCACCTAAACACACTCAGCCTCTCCACAGGTTACGTACCCACAGAGTGGTGCACAACAACAGTTATTCCGCTCCAGAAAGGTGGAGCCACAACAGACCCCAGGAGCTATCACCCTATAAGCCTGACTAGCTTGGTCTGCAAGACAATGGAGCGCATCATCATAGAACTCATTAACAGAGACATTGGGAACCTCCAAACACTGGACCCTACCCAGTTCGGCTTTGTTAAGGGCAGATCATGCCGTCTAAACCTGGTGGACTTCTTTGAGACAGTTACCAAGGCTATAGACGAGGGAAAGGTGGTACACACAGCCTACCTAGACCTCGCAAAGGCCTTTGACACCATTCGCCATTCTGGTATTATAGACAAGCTCACCAGCCTGAACATAAACCCCTATGTCACAAGATGGGTTGCCAACTGGCTCATGGACAGAACCCACATGGTAAGAGTTGTGGGAGCTAGGTCTGACTCTAAACCGGTTACAAGTGGCATTCCCCAGGGCTCAGTCCTGGGACCCCTCCTGTTCAGCATATATTTCTCAGAGGTACAGGCAAGCACAAGAGGACTATGGCTGACCAAGTTCGCAGACGACTGCAAACTAGGGGCTATAATTGACTCTCCAGCTGACACAGACATCCACCAAAAGGGTCTCACTGAGACGGACACCTGGTGTCAAAATCATGGCCTCAAGCTAAATTCCTAAAAGTGCATAGTCATCCCTTTTGGAAAAAACAAAGTACCCACAAACTACCACATAGGTGGTAGTCCCCTAAATACAGAAGACGTAATAAGGGATCTGGAGACCCAAGTAGATAGTAAACTCTCCTTTGATAATCACATTGCCAAAGTGGTTAGAAAATCCTTCTACGTGGTACATCTTATCACAAAAGGGTTCGCATCCAGATCAAAATAGGTCATTGTGCCCCTCTACTCGTTGCTCATCAGACCCACCATAGAAAACAATGCCCCATTTGTGATGTATCTTACAAGACACCCGCAACAGCTGGAAAGAATACAGAAGTACCTCACCAAGGGGATCACTGGCCTCAAACAGATGCCCTATACAGCTCGACTGAAGAAACTCCAGCTGTACTCGGTTGCATACTTTCTACTCAGACGTGATCTCTGCCTGACATACAAGGCCATATCCAACCCAGAACTGATCAACATGCTCCACATAAAGAAAAGATTATTCCCTCGAGCCACACGCTCTTGGGATCTAAACCTCACCACAATAAATAGGACGTGCTGCAGGGATAGATTCCTGTCACAGAGACTTCCCATGCTTTGGAACGTGATTCCAAACTACATTAGGCAGAGCTCCTCACACTCTTCAAGAGAAACCTTGACAAGTGGATGGGAAACAGAAAGTTTACCCTGGAGATCACTTCAGTGGCTCTGCTGGACAGAGGCACAGGGAACTAATCTAAAGGGGCGGCGAAAGCCAACACATTCTGGCTAGGCTTATAAATACCTTCAGGCTGATAGCCTAGTACCTACCTATGAACCTATAAAAATTTGACAGCTATGCTGTTTTGCAATTTTTGCTGTAGGATATTAATTTGTCTGCCTGATTCAAGTAGTAAAATATCATCAGCGTATATGACATCGTTTAGTTGGGATAGCTATGCACGTAGATTAATGTAGAGAAAGAACAAAACAGGTCACATGTTGACGATTCATTCAGTAGAGCGGGAGCTTCTTGAGTTTAGTTGAAATGGTCTGTTTTGGAGGTATCTTCTCTGAACCAATGTATACACAATGGGCTATAGTTAAATCTGCTATGTTTGTGCAGCTTGTAGGGTTTATGAGACCATTTTGTGTACAAACCGGAAATTCTAATTACTTCTCCAGGCCCAGTTAACAATAAACCTTTATCTACATACAATTTTTTAAAAAAAAGCAGCCCTCAGAAACACCTACAATATAGAGTTTATTACGCTTCCGTACGATATGCACGTTCGAAAATATGTCCGGGTATAAACAAATACAGTACAATAAACGTGCGTTGCTATGCACATATTACGTGTTGAGTTTGGCCCATCTTGGCTACCGTTGCCTGGTCTTCTTTGAACGTCTTGAGGTTAGTGAAGATGGCGGATCTATCTCTGGATGATTTGATCCGGAAACGTGGCCTTAGTGTTCGTGGAAGGTATGTCTGCACTAAAGAGCACTGGTAGAGAGGTAGCCGCAAACTACCTATATTATGTTCGATGTTACTACCCTTTCCAATGTTTGTAGTGGTCTCTATTATGTATTAAGTGCGTCGGTTTCATTTTTCTGTTTGCGTTACGGTACACCAGTCCCCGCCCCCTTTGTTATTTATTGGTTTTTACCAGCTTTATTTCCAGTAATTCAAACATTGATTGGCGATTTGTTATGTCTGTAGAGTATGTCTCAGTGTGCGCTTGGATGAATAGTATTTACAAATAAATTAACTGTCATTGATCTTTGATAATTCTATTCTGAACTTTTGGACTGACTTTAGATTACAATTTGTGGCTATTGGTTTCTCTACAACTTTTACCCAACACATTATTTTTAGTTACTTACTTTTTAGTATTAATTTGATTGCATTTTAACTGTTGACATCATTTGTTTGACTTCTTTGTAACGTTAGCTGGTTATGCTTGCAAGTACGGATTGTGTTTTATTTTAATTTGCAGCGCTCATCGTTCATCTTCCTCGCATTGTATGCGTTATTCACGGTTTTCTGTTTATTTTGTTATACTTTAATTTAAATTGTGTATTTTTAATACCGACGCCGTCGTGTATGTATTTACTTTTTTAATACGCCCACTTACTTGAAATGTTGAATTTCAATTTCAGGACATTTTTGCGGTGGAAGGATTTGTGTAACCTTGTGATCCATAGAGGTGTGCTGTCTGGTGCTTATGCTTTTAGTGGGCACACCCTTGGAAAATTAAATTTTCTGTTGTCCATAAAGTCCCCATGATTACATAATTGTTAAGGGTCCAAGAACGTTGCCTTGACCAGGGGTACAAGGGCAGATCACTGGAGCCTTGTCTGGGAGTTTTGTTCAGTGCCAAGTGCCTGGTGACACATATAGCCCATCCTGAGATGATGATAGAGAACAGTGGACCCTTCTAGTTTGAATGTAGTTTGACAGTTTCAAGGAGACTAGTAGAACTTTGGTCTTCTAGCATCAGTCACCATGTAATTGCCCCCCCCCCCCTGTAATCCTGTTTGTAAGGCAAGTGCTCCCTGTCTGTCTGAAACTGGCCCACAAAGGGAAATATCTGAGTGTCTGAATATTTATTTAAATAAATAAATCAACTGGATTGTTTGTATAGCTGCTTGTCTTCTTTCTTTTTGAAAATTTAAATAAATAATGCTGGATTGTATATCCTACAGACAGCATCCTTTGACCCAGTACTTGATGGAGTTACTGCACATCAGCAAGTCAAATGGCATCAGAAATATGCAGTCTGGGGTTCTAAACCTCTAATGCAACATCAACATAACAGTTTGGAGGGACAGGTATGTCTAGCAGAGGATACCGTTGCTCTGGAATAGACTCCCCATCCACATATAACAAAGGTCATCCCTGTCCGTATTTAAGCACAACTTGAATATTTGGATGGGAAACAGAAAATGTACCCATAGATTGCCTCCTGTACTATTGATGGACAGAGACAGCTGCTGAATTCTTTATCCCATGCATGGGTCCCTTCAAGTTATCTGTGGTATGATCTCAACTGTTCTTTTTAGGGGTAATGTATAATTATTGGTCACAGGATGGGTAAGGTTACTCTCTTATCAAATGGGATATGTTAACTTGAGCACAAAAAGGAAAACTGGCTAGGCTTAAAATGGGCTGCAAGAGCAGATAGCCTAGTACTACCTGTGAACCTAATAAAAACACACAGGTGCTTATGGTGTAAAAGATAGTGGTGATGAGGCTAAATGAGCAGAACTATTATGGATTTGTGTTTACTGAGTTGACTCGCTGTAAAAGAGTGGCAGCAGGACTGGGATGAATTGGAAAGGACTGAACTCTAGTAGTAAAAATTGGTTATTGAATGTCATCTGTCTTTTGAGAAAGTTGTAAAGTACCTTTAGGACTCAGATGGTCTTATTTCTGCACACAGCATTGGTTCCATAGCCAGACATTTTGAGTAGTGTAGATGTCTGTCTCTTTCCAAAGAAGTCGCCCTTAGGAGAGGCCTTGGGCACAAGTGGGATATTCACAGGCCCTATGCTGGGTGCATTTCATTTGCAGTTTGTGCTATTAAATGACAGAGTTGCCTTAATATAACGGCAAGTTGCAGAAATAAAAACATTTTTCTGCTGCTTGTACATGCACACTCGACAGCTGCCCGAGTGTACAGCCTTCTTAGGGAGTTTGAGTATCATGCACTTCCTCTGTATTTTTTTATTAGTTTTTTGAGATCTTTGTGCTCATGAGAAATGGCCTGCCTAATTTGAGAATTGTTGTTGGATTTCTGTGCTGGTCATGTCTGCCTATAACAGTTATATTTTTAACACAGTTATGCTTGTTGGTGTATTTGGTACCATGACCCCTTTGATCAAAGTCTCAGAGGTCAGTGGTTGATTTTGGAGTTGTGTTATCAGACTTGAGACCATATGTGCTGTGCACTTGGACCAGACAAAGTGCTGATTTATCAGTTGACTATTATTTGACAGTGATTTAGGTTATGTGGAATGGGCAGCAGCTGGGCAGGCCTGGGGAAGCACAAATTTGTAGTTTGGGTGTCTTGGGAACACCTTAGCCAATGATTTTAAGCACAATTTCAACAATTGGCTTAAGTATTGGTGTAATTCAAAGGGGATCCAATGCCTGTCAGCCTGGGATGACATGCTCGACAAGCCACGTTGCTTTGCTAGGGACGGCTTGCACCTGTCACCCCTGGGCTTTTGGATATTGGCAAAGGCTCTTGCCACCCCCATAGTGCCTTTTTTAGGCAAGGCTCAAAAGACAAACCCTCCTCCATAGGTATCACAAGGGAAAAGAAACTAAGGGTAATGCTACTCAATGCCAGATGTATAAACCTCAAGATGCACGCACTCGAAACTCTCCTCAGCATGGAGAACATAGATATCTGTGCAGTAACAGAAACCTGGTTCAAGGCTCCCGAGAGCACCCCAGCACTACCAGGTTATACCTCCTACCATACTTTCCGGCCCCAAAACTCGGACCGAACCACAAAAGGAGGGGGGAGTATCAATATTCGTCAAAGATACCCACACCTCCAGGTTGGTGGCACAGCACGAAGCATCGGAGACTATCCATGTTCAACTAACAGTGGGTAAAACTGCCTTCCAGTTTATAGCCTGCTACAGACCACCCTCCCAAACCCAGGAACCCCACTCGGCCTTCCTGAGAACACTGGAAAATATGAAGGTCTCCCCAAACACCATTATATTGGGCGACTTCAACTACCCAAATATATAGACCGGGAGCATTACTCTAGCTCCAACACCCTATCCCAAAGGTTCCTAGAATTTATAAACTCAAATGCTATGGAACAACTTGTCACCACGCCTACAAGAGGGGAAAACATACTGGACCTGATCATCACCAACATGGGGACTCTATGCTCCAGACCAGAAGTGTATCCCTCACTGGTAAGATCAGACCATAAATTAATCTCACTGGATATCCACATCCTGACCCCACCCCCTGCCCAGAAAACCACAGTGAAAAACTTCTCTAAAGCAAACTTCACACTCCTCAAAACCGAGGTGGAATCCTTCAAAGCCCCCGGGCCTGTGGAAAATACGGCCCAGACTGCAAAATCCTTTAGAAACGCATTCTATGAACACCTTCAGGAATGCATGGATCATGCAATCCCAAATAAAACCAAGACCCAATCCCCCAAGGGCAGGCGTCCTGTCTGGTGGACCCCAGCCATAAACAAACTATGCAACAGAAGGAGGAAGCAACTGCACGATAGAGCAAAATCTCTAAAAGGGAAGGCTTCTCTGATCAGTATTGGCAAAAAACTATGGGCACTCATAAAATCATCTAAGGCCAGCTTCAAGAGAAAAATTGCACAGGACTCTAATCACAAGGCTTTCTTTAGTTATGTTAGGAACCTAGGTGGAAACTCCCAGATATGCTCAGAGTTGGTCCAAAATGACAAAAAAATACACTGAACCCAGAGACATTGCCACCATCCTGGCTGACAGGTTCAGTGCAAACATCTGCCCCCCCCCCCCAAAAGAGCAAATATCTATCCCAGCAGAGTGCTGCCCCCCTGACATCTCAGTTGTTCAGGTGAGAGCCTCCCTCTCCAAAGCAAAAAACACAGCATCAATGGGACCAGACGGTGTCCCGGGCTGCGTCCTACATGAACACCAAGAAGAGCTGAACCCCAACATAAAGCTACTGTTCAATCTCAGCCTTACTACAGGATATGTACCCAAAGAATGGCGTACAGCAACAGTGGTCCCTCTCCACAAAGGTGGCCCCTCAACGGATCCTGGAAACTATCGCCCCATAAGCCTGACTGGCTTGGTCTGCAAAGCTATGGAGAGGATCATCATGGAACTCATAAATAAAGATATTGGGGACCTACAGACACTGGATCCTACCCAGTTCGGCTTTAAGGGCAGATCCTGCCTCTTAAACCTGGTTGATTTCTTTGAAACAGTCACCAAGGCCATCGACGAGGGGAAGGTGGTCCACACAGCCTACCTGGACCTTGCTAAAGCCTTTGATACAATACCCCACTCGGGCATCATAGATAAGCTCTCCAACTTAAATATAAACCCCTATGTCACTAGATGGGTTACGAACTGGCTCAAGGACAGAACCCATATGGTCAGAATTGCTGGAGCCATGTCAAACTCCAAACCGGTTACAAGTGGCGTCCCACAAGGCTCAGTCCTGGGACCTCTCTTGTTCAGTATATATTTATCAGAGGTACAGGCCAACATGGGAGGACTGTGGCTGACCAAGTTCGCAGATGACTGCAAACTAGGCACCATAATCGACTCTCCAGCTGACACAAGCATCCTCCAAAAGGGTCTCATAGAAACAGATAATTGGTGCCAGAGCCATGGCCTCAAGCTAAACTCCAAAAAGTGTATAGTCATCCCATTTGGCAAAAACAAAGTGCCCACAAATTACCACATGGGTGGTAATCCATTAAGTACGGAAGAAGTAATTAGGGACCTGGGGACCCAAGTTGATAGCAGTCTCAACCACATGGCCAAAGTGGTTAGAAAAAACACCTATATAGCCCACCTAATCATGAAGGGATTCACATCTAGATCAAGGGAGGTCATTGTGCCTCTTTATTCCTCCCTCATCAGGCCCATAATTAAATACAATGCCCCTTTCGGGATGTAAGCAACTAGAAAGACCCCAAAAGTACCTCACCAAGAGGATCAAAGGGCTCAAACAGATGCCATATGCTGCTCGGTTAAAGAAACTCCAGCTCTACTCGGTTGCATACCGCCTGCTTAGAGGCGATCTGTGCCTGACGTATAAAGCCATGTCCAACCCGGAATTAATGGACATGCTGCACCTCAGAAAATCCAAATCCCAACGAGCTACACGCTTGAGGGACTTGAACCTCAGCACTGAAATAAATAGGACATGCTGGAGGGACATATTCATAACCCAGAGGCTCCCTTCACTCTGGAATAGAATCCCAGTCCAAGTTAGGCAGAGTCCCTCACTGACTCTCTTCAAGAGAAATCTTGAGTGGATGGGAGATCGTAGGCTTACCCCGGGTATCACTTCTGTGTCACTGCTAGACAGAGGCACAGTAAACTAACCTTGAAAAAGGGCATAGTAAAACATTTAAAATGGGTGGCGAAAGCCAAACACACTCTGGCTAGGCTTGCAAATGCCCTAGGGCAGATAGCCTAGTATGAACCTATGAACAATGGGTTTAGTTCTCATTTCCAGAAGACCTTTGCTGGTGTATATGGGGAGGTTCGAGATGTAAAGTCTGAATGGCTCCTCATCAAGACTTGAGGTAGAAATTAGTAGTCAAGGTTAAAATGTAGTTGTTACTGTGTTAATGGTGGTGCTCCTAGGACTTGCTGGTGGATATCAGAAGTGAGTGAAGATGACAGATTTTAAATAGAGTGGTGAAGCAAGAACTAAATCATAGGGCAAGGCTCTCATTTTACCAATCAGTTTATGTCCCCCATTCTCGTCTGTGTTGTTGAGCTTTGAGTAGTGATTGAAATGATGACCTCACTGATACAAGTGAAGAAAAGGTCCGGTCCCAGTGTATAATGGTTTGCTGTCCATGAGTGGGGAGGCTGGTAATCAGGGAAGATCTTGGAGTATCAACACTGCTTCTTTGTGTTGACTTGAGTTAGTTGGGGTGGCTTGGGCACCTTGTGAGGATGCCTCTGGACAGCTCCCACAGGATGCATACCAGGCACACCAGGAAAACCAGGACACATGGAGGGATCATATATGTTATTTTGCCTGGGAACATTTAGGGCATCCCCTAGCCTTAGCAACAGTCTTCAACTCATCCTATGAAGTCTGTTCTGTCCTGCTTGGCTTGCTGCCACTGTGACTATTGTCAATGCAAAGGAATTAGAATGCGAATGAGTTCATGAAATTTAGTCGTGTTTCAGAATTTCAGTTATAACAATTTTGAAATGAGTTGTTCTTACTTTTAAGCATGTTTGGTAACATTTCACCACAATTAACTCTTCCTGGAGTGCAGTGCTATTATTTAATTTGAAATACATTTTTTACTTGTGCATTCTTTTAGTTTGGGTTTACATTCTTATATTTAATTTTATAGACATTAGCTGCTTTGCTTATACTTTTCTATGCTTTTTGGATTTTAGTAAAGCATAATGTAAAAGAAAACTTGGCACTAGAGAGCTGGTAAGCAGAATAGGCTGACACTTGAAATGTTTGTTGTAGGATCTATTTAGCTGTCTCTGTTTTTCACATTTATTGTTGTAGTGTCGGTGAATGGAAAATGTACTAAGCACATGTAGTAGTTAATAGGACTTGAAGAGATGAAATTGTTAGTATTAATATTTCCTAAGTACTTTGAGTACCAGTTAAGAGTGCACAGTACATTTCTGTATCACCAATTGTTTATAAAGCAAGCTATTTTATGGTATACCTGTGGATAGATAATGTGTGAAATGTATGTAGAGAGGTTGATTGTATCTTTCTGTAATTTAGATAAGAATTTTATGCTAACTTTGGAGGACAACTTTGCAAATACTAGTCGTATCTTTTGCTGCTGGTACTTATTTACTTGATAATCTTCTTGCGAAACCACTGTTGCAAGAGAAGCTCTGGGATACAGTATATCTTTTTGCAAGTTGGATAGTAATTTTGATGTTTAATTTGGAGCACAACTTTACTCCTACTAGTAGTATCTTTTGCTGTGGGTACATTTTCCTTGGTAATCTTTTTGAGAGCCTCTGTATGAAAATCCTTGGAAAACCATAATGCGGCCGTGTTGCACAAAAGCGTGATCAGAGTTGCATGATATGACCTTACAGGGATTGATTTATGTGGTAATTGGCAACTTTGCACAGCTCTGCTGAGAGAGGATAATGTTACATAAGTATGTTACTTACAAAATCAGCAGACATTGCTCAGACATGTGGACCACACTATGGCAAGTCACAACCTGAGCCCATCAATAGCAAGCGGGTAGCGTTCTTGCAAAGCTTCTATATAACACAGTTAACAGCTGAGAGCCCATAATAGTGGCTGCACAGCAAAGTGCCTGCTATGTTTGTTAGGAATGGGATAATAATACAGAGAGGGAAAAGCAAGTGGAGGAATACACAAATGGGCAAGGGGAATTGAAAAGTGATGTGGGTGGGGATGAAGGAGGGTTTTTCTTTCTTTTTTTTTTTTTTTTACATACAGATGTAAGAGTAAAAGGGAGTGAAGAAGGGAGATGATTTGGGCAGTAATGAGGGAATAGGGAAGGCCATTGCTAAACATGGCACAGATTAGGTAATGCAGACAGATTGAAAGTGGGCAAATGGTGGTGGGGAAGATTGGATAACAAAATGGAGGAGTAAGTGACACACAAGGAAGTGGAACACCACTATTCATATGTTCACAAGTAAGTCTTAGGCTAGCTGCCCTTGTGAGGTATATTTTTTCTTTGCAAAGATGAGAATCGAACCCTGTACTTTGTGACTGTGAGGTAAACACCTTGAGTATCGTGGCAGTCCACCCACCCCAAAAAACGTATACGTCTGTCAACATTAAACACCCTAAATGGGGTGCTTTATCCATTGGGGCCTGACTGTGGTAATGGATGGATGAGGACTATCTGCTAAGCTGCACAAAGGTGAAGGCAACCAGAGGTCACTCACCTGTTTGACCACCCTCATGACTGGGCCTTGTCACTGGTGGTTTAGTCGTTGGGAATATGCATTTATGCAACTCTGCAAGTCAAGGTCATATATGTGCAGCCAGAGCTTCCCAGTCTCTTATATGCTTCTGCTATCTTTACCAACTTGTAATCTACTCCGTTTACTAAAGTAGAACAGTGGTGTAATAAAACTATGTTTGCAGCCAGTTTATCCTATACTTGTGATTGCATAGCACTTCATTAATTGCATTGGTTGGAATTGCCAAGATATCTTAACTCTAGTAAAAATAGTCTGTAACATCTTAAATCAACTGAACAAATACCCAACTGTAACTCAGCTTGTCAGTTAGTACACTTGGCTTAAAGACCTGTGTCTAGCTTTCATTCAGATATCTCATGACTCCTGTGGCAATGCCCTGTATTCAAGCTTCACTGCCAAGCTGTCAACTGCCCTCTCTTTAAAAGGGAGCTAAATCTATAGTATTGAGAGACTTAGTATATGCCATTGTACAGACCCACTGGAGTAAATACTCTAACTTCTGCAACATGCTTCCTCATTTGCATTACCACTGAACTGCTCCTGTGTTTTTGGTCTGTAGCTTTCTCTACGGAAAGTTCTCTTACAACAGTGTACCTAATTGTACAGATATTTACTCAGGTATTACTGCTGTACTCTGAAAAATTATGTTATCTTATCATATATACTATTTTCCTTTGTTTGTCCTGTTTGTTAACTGTATAAAGTTATCTCAATTTTACTTCAACTTGCCATATTTAGTTTATTGCTAGATAATTTAGGCATGTTATATACTAACTAAAATAAAAAAAAAATTGGGCGGCCACGGTGGTGCAGTGGTTAGCATTGTCGCCTCACAGCAAGAGGTTCACCGGTTCGATCCTCGGCTGGGTTGCCTTCTGTGCGGAGTCTGCATGTCCTCCCTGTGGTCGCGTGGGTTTCCTCCGGGTGCTCCGGTTTCCTCCCACATCCCAAAGACATGCTGCAGATGGTTTGGACACTCTAAATTGGCCCTAGGTGTGAGTGTGTGTGTGTGCCTTCTGTGGACGGTTGGGCGCTGGGCTGACAACTCGACACTGTAAAACTCCACTACCAATCATGAGCGGACAGGTGATCCGCTGTGGTGACCCCTAACCGGGAAAAGCCGAAAGAAGAAGATATACTAACTAAAACGTCTTACTTTCTGTTCATTGGAGCTTTTTCTCCCTTGGCCTCAACTGAAAAGGGATTTGTTTTTAACCCAGTCAGATTTTTCTAGTCAACTAATGCAAATAAGTAAATATCAAATTGCTGGTCCACAGCAGTTTGTCATCCTTTACATTTTCTGCTGTGTGACCAATTGGGACCCCCCACTAGCACTACCTAATGAAGCAGCTACACCCCCCACCACTGGAGAAGCAACACCAGAGAAGCCACCAGTGACCCCTCCAAGTTGCCTCCTGTGGGATGACCTTTGTTCATAGGGAAGTACTAGGTTAGCTATCCTTGTGGGACATTTTAAGCCTAGCCAGTTTCCCTTTTTGTGCTCAAAATGACATCCCATGGTAGATTGTTATGGATCTAGGACTACTGCTCGAAATCATGTTTACTCGAAACGTAAACGGCTGAGCACACTTTCGCAAAAGTGCATTTCTACCGAAAATCCACTTTCGCGAAAGAGGAAAAAAAAAGTAAAAAAAAACAAAGTAAAAGTAATCATGTTTATGCAGGCGGGCAAGCCCCACTGCACCCCCATGTGGGGAGATCACACTACAGTGGGGAAAAGGGAATATTCCCTTATCCCTACTGTACCGCGATCTAAGCAACAGCCCCCATCAGTCAGTCGCCTTTTTTTATGTTTTTTATTTCTGTTTTGCGAAAGTGCATTTTCGGTAGACGTGCACTTTCGCGAAACTGTGCTCGGCCGTTTATGTTTCGGGTAAACGTGATTTCAAGCAACAGTCCTAGAGCCATTGTTATATATTACTTCTAATGACAATACCTGGTGTCATTCCAGATAATTTGAGGGGAACCATGCCTAGGATATAGCATTTAAGGGCTGCATCTGCCCATTAGTAGTACAAGGGGCAGTCCCTGGGGTAAAGTTCCTGTTTCCCATTCATAGATCTAAGTTGCACTTGAAAATATACAGGGATAAACTTTGTCTTAATGTGTATGGAGAGTCTTCCACAGCAGCAGTATCCTTTGAGAAATATACCTGCCCTGCAAGCCATTCTGTTGATGTCGCAGAAGAGCTTTAGATCCCTAGAGCTGGTGTATTTCTGTGCCAATAAACTTGCTGATTTGCAGTGAAATCCATCAGTAATGGGTTGGAGGATGCCTTGTATGCCAGACACGGATCACCTCTTACCAGGCTTAAGGATACAAAGTATTGTGATGGGGCTTTGAGTCGGTCCACGTAGGACATGTTATTTAGGGTTTGTATCTTTGTAGTAAGGTATCTCTGGGTGTTTGTATCCTTTTGGTAAGGTATATCTGGGTCTTCCAGTTGTTGCATTTGTCTGAACAGATGCATGTCATAAATTATATTCAGTGAGGCCTATTGAGGGCTGAGTATGTATTTATTTATCATATTTATTTTAGTTTGTTTACTGGGGTAGCACACTAAAGGAGACAGGGTCATCCCTAGAGCTAGACACAGTGTCTTTGTTTATAAGCTGAGCAGTATAGAAGAACTTTCTTACAGCAATGGAATCCTGTTGGTCAAATGTCAGGTCACTGTCCACATAAATTCCCAACTTTTCTTTTGTCATTGTGGTAGTTGACTTCCCAAAGGATACAGTAATGCATTTTTTGGTATTTAGTTTAGTTTAAATCCATGATTTTGATACCAGTTATTTATCTGAAACAAACCTTACTGCAGAATGGATAAGTCATTTGGGGATTCAAACTCCCTAGCTTGCAATCATCTGCAGAATTAGTGAGTCAGAGCCCTTTGGTATTGGCTTTTACTTTGGAAAAGTAGATGCTGAACAGGAGAGGTCCCAGCACAGAACCCCAGAGGACTCCACTGGTGACTGGTCTCTTTGTGAGGGCAACCTCTCTTATTTTGATTATCTGCGTCCTATCTGTGAGACAGTTGGCAGTCCAGTGAGTGACACAGGAATTTATTCCTAGTTTATTTAGCTTTCCTACTATGTCTAAGTGGGGAATTGTGTCAAAAGCTTTGGCCCAATCGAGGTGTGCGGTGTGTACCATTTTGCCTTCATCCGTTGCTTTGATGACCTTTTCAAAAATTATCCACCAGGCTTGAGTAAGCATGACATACCTTGACAAATCCAAACTGAGATGGATCTAGTGTTTGGAGGTTCCCTGTGTCCTGATTAATTCCATGATAAGTCTTCCCATGGCTTTGCATCTGATGTTGATCAGACTTGTGGGTCTGTATTTGCCTGGGTTTGTGCATGGCCCTCCCTTGTGCAGTAAGGAAAATGACTGTAGCTGTTTTTCATTCACTTGGTACAAAACCTGTATGGAGGATGAGATTGAACAGTGTTGTTTAGGGGTGTGGCTAAATCATACTTCATGCTATTTAAGATGCCTCTAGGGATATTGTCAGGACCACTGATACAGTATTTTTAGCTTTTGATGGCATTTTTAGGACTTTAGCCAGAGGTAAGCCAGTTTCAGGTATATCTTGAGGGACAGACAGAGGGGAGAGAGGGTAAAGTTATAGCAACCTACTAGCCAATAAATTTAGCTCTATCTTCAGCCTCACTGTAGGTAACCTTGTTCACAATCAGTTTGCTGTTTTTTGCTTTTGAGATTTTGAACATAACTCAAACATGCTGTATTTTGCTTTTGAGATTTTGAACATAACTCAAACATGCCTTGTGATTGTGTTTGGCTTGGGTAGCTATTTTAGCCTCAGACTTGGCTTTCAAGAGCTGTAACATTCTGGGAATTATTCTTCCTTCTTTTGGTCAAAGGTCTTTTTCCTTTTATTATAAAGCTTGTTGAAAGTATGGTATCACCTTGTGGGTTTTTTCTGGAGTTTGCCCTGCTCTTGTTCTCAGCTGCATCTATGTAGCTGTTTACATGCTGGTATAGTGTGGAGGTGTACATTTCTGTGTAAGTGAAGTTCACTGGGTTTGGTGGAGATTAGGAGTAGGTAACTTGTCTTAAAGAAATTTTTAAAGATGCCTTGGGTGGAAGGGATCTCTGGTTTCATTTTTATTTCAGAGGAGACCTAAGTAGTGATGAAGATACGCAAGGAATAGTACATGATGCTCCCATATTATTAAGGGCAAGATCTAAGATGTTATTCTCCTTAGTGGGTACTGTAGACTAATTGTTCCAGGGCATTTGTATTGACAGGAATCTCTGTGTTTTATG
The DNA here is from genome assembly GCF_019279795.1 of Protopterus annectens. Classification (NCBI taxonomy): domain Eukaryota; kingdom Metazoa; phylum Chordata; order Ceratodontiformes; family Protopteridae; genus Protopterus; species Protopterus annectens. Next base: position 292,251,580 of record NC_056726.1, on the reverse strand, counting down.
TACTAGTGGTGGTGTAGGTTTCTCAGTCTATAGTTGGATGGTTTAGATCACCTAGGAAAATGGTATTGGGTTAAACAGTGAGTGATTGTAGTTTCTCTAGATGGGTGTTGAATTTCTTTAGTCTCAGAGAGAGTTTTATAGTTCGCTGCTATACAGTACAGGCCTTTCTGATGGTTATTTGGACATGAAGAAGCTCTAGTGCATTATACTGCTTTACCAGGTTTGATGCGAGTCTCTTCTGAATATAGACTGATACAGTACCACCTTTTTTCACCTCCTGCGCAGCACCTGAGGTAAATGTGTGGAAAGGTATTATAGCCCTGCACCGCCGGAGTGCTGTCCGCTCTTTTAAACCATGTATGTCACTTTGCAGAAATGCTGGCATGGAGATAGTCACCCTTGTGTCTCAGAGTATCCACTCTTAGTTTGTGTGCCATCCATTGATGTTACAGTATCCCTTCAGCAACTTTCTAGGTTTTGACTTCGAGGTAAACACAGACCCGAGATAATCCTGTCTCATTTACCATAGGGACAGGGTTTCTTTGAGAATTAATTCCTTTGTTCTTAAATTGGTGTCAGAGTTTACTTTGAGAAAATATCCATCTCCCCATTTTCTTTCCTGAACCTGAGAATGAGAGATAAAGGATACTCCATACCTTGGATGTTTGCAAATAATTCTTGAGAAAACCAAAATTTTTAGTTCTTCAGATAAATTATCCATTTCTTGTGCAGGTAAGGAGGGACAGCTTGTGTCAAAACAAACTATTTCCACATGATTGTTTAAGGCTATTATCTTTTGCTATACTCACCATAGCAAAACTATTCCAGGAAGGGTCAAGGCCCACTCTACCATGTCCTTGGCCTCATCTGTGGCTTTTAGAAAAGGGGTGGATTGTGGAAGTATTCCAGACGCTGCTACTTGGTCCTCTGTGCATACTTTTACAAAGCACTATAAGCTTGATTCCTTCTCTGGGTTCAAATCAGGCTTTGCTAGGACAATTCTGCAGAAGTTCCTGGACTACTTCCACCTCCCAAATGTAGCTAGCTTGGGTAATGTACCAATATAGCCAAGGCTGCTGCAGCTGTGATCAGTATGACAAACATAGTACAGTTATATAAGTAAACTTGCCATAACAGTAGATGTTCATATGATCACTGCTGCAGTAGCCACTCCCTTCACCTCCCTTGTTTTTTATGCCCGTGTGTGGACATTTATTTTGTTGTTCCTATCTTTGTGCTTTCAGGGCTCAGTCTCCCTCTGTGAGTTGGCAGGAAAGTCTGACAGGCTTCATTCCCAAACTTGTCTTAGCTCAGCTCAAGCTGCCTGACCGTTTGGGTGCTTGGAAGACGCAATGAAGCTTTGGAAGCTTGCTGGTTGCTTAGCAGGATATAACCCATATAACTAAGGCTGCTGCAACAGCGATCATTCAAACATCTACTATTATGGTAAGTTTATTTATCCAACTGTACCTTTATTAAATTATCACTCAAGATATAGACAAACCTAAATTAACAGTAAGGGACCTAAACCTTGTCACCACAATAAACAGGACACACTGGAGGGATAGGTTCCTGTCCCAGAGACTTCCAATACTCTGGAACAAGCTACCCATCTATGTCAAGCAAAGTTCTTCATTAGCACTCTTCAAGAAAAATCTTGATGAGTGGATGGGAAATAGGAAATACACCCTGGGGATCACTTCTGTGTCTATGCTGGACAGTGGCACAGGAAAGTAACTTTCTTGGGTGGCGTAAGCTATGGTACCATGCTGGCTAGGCTTGCATAGACCCTTGGGCCGATAGGCCTAGTACCTACCTATGAACCTAAAAACAAACTATATTAATTTTTTTTTAATTGTATAGATTGTACATTGCATATCTTTTTCTTCTTTGTAATTATCATCAGTCCAACAATGCGTAAATTGTTGAATTCCTGACTTCTCATAAACCTCACTGCTCCTCCTCCTTAGCATTATTCTAATTATTAATTTCTGTGTAAATTGCTCCTTCCCTTTTCTAAAGATCCATCTTCCAGTTCTTTTATCTCTTTTTATAATATTTAATACACTTCAAATACAGTTGGTTTAGACTTTTGTTTTGATTTTCTAGGAATTTTTTTTTTGACAGTCAACAGAATTAAACTTAATATGGCCTTACTATGGATTGGCATTTCAGATTCTATGTCCCAGGCTCCAGCTAAAAAAATCATATCCTTAGTTACAGCCATTTACTCACCCAGTATTTTTACCAACTCATTAAACTTGTAAAACAAATGTTCCCAGTTACCTCTTTCTTACTAATAATCACATGTCCAACATTTGCTATTTACCTGAGGAAAAAATTCTATGAAATCTGCTTGGGGTATACAAATACCTATGCAAATACTTCCAAGCAAAGATCCTAAACCTTCTGGACTTTGTTGCATGCTTGGAAGGTTTACGTATGTTCTCCCACTGTTCTTTTGTAAATTGCTTTTCCAGTCGCTCTTACCAGTGTTTTCTAGCTTGCTGTAATTGATACAGTTATTATGCAATATTTTGTATGCTGTACTAATTATCCTTTTCTAACAGGATTTTCTGTTCTAGATTTGACTAAAAAAAAAAAAACACACCAGTGTATGCCTTCACTCAAGATTCCTCTATCCCTTTCTCTTTGCCTATACTGTGATATCAATTCCTGGTGGAGAAGGCAGTCTGTAGGCTGCAGTCCAAACATCTTCCTAGCCTCATCCTACTCTGTTACCTTTCCCTCTTCAGTTACTTGTTCCCAATATCTTGGTTCCTTTGCCAGTTTTCTCCAGTAAATTCCACAGCCCCCTCATGCCTGTTTTCTGTAGACCTAATTGCAGTCATCCTTATTAGCAAAATCTCCTTTCTCTATTCCTGTGTTAACTTGGTTCTTAGAATGTTTTCTGCTACTTTATGAATGTAATATTCTGAGTAAGTTATTACTCTTAAGGATATGTGTCCAAAGTCCCACCTCCCCATTTCATCATCATCATCATCATCATCATCATCCATTTCCATTTTGAATTATAATCTTTTTTCTTGTGTTGTATGCATGAGCCTTAACTGGGTAGTTCTAAAATATTCCTATAAGTGAGGTAATCCTAAACCACTTTGTTCTATTGGAAGAACAAACTTATCCTGCTTAACTATTGCCCTTCCCCACCCAGATAAATTACTTCATCTCTTTATTAACTGTGGTCCACAACTTCTCCTCTGGCTAATAAAAATATTCCACACCAGTATATAAAATTAAAGGGACTTAAAAACCTTTTCACTGCTTGTACCTTACTATCCATATCCATATACATAAACACGAGCTTCCAGTTTTTTAGTTTTTGTACTATCCTTAGTTTAGTCTCTTCCCACATATCCTTTGCTGCCCTAACAGATGCCTTTTTAATCCATACTCCTAAATACTTCATCTTTTTGTCTCCCCATAAATATGGGATGTTATGTGATCCTATCTCGCCTACATTCTGAATGATGGGTTCGGAGCCGATCCCTCGGCTCCGACTCGGCACGCTTATGCCAAAGAGCGAAGTCTCTTATTGGCTGAGCTTACTATATCCCAGGATGCACCACCACCAGTCCCCCAGATCTCGTTTGCCGCTTCCCTGCGAAGACGTGGTCTCGAGCTGGCTGGGCTAAGTAGTTTATTAAACTAACTTTTCTGTCAGTTTTTTGCTGTTTTTGCTCACAAAAGCTGTTTTAACAGCTATCGCTAACTTTGTGTACGATTTGGACTTGGTTTTGTTGTGTGTGATTGAGTTCAGTTTGTTTTCGGCCCCCCTCCATTCAGGGCCTTCCCGGACTGTTAATATTTGAATTACAGGGTCTCTAATAATTGTTCATATTGGGTTAGAGTTACCTGCTCTTTTTACAGGAAGAGTTGGCTTTATTTTTTACTGTAAGCTTATATCAGTAGTTAAAATTTAGTGTACTTTCCTGTCAGAGTGACTAGATTTGTGTATCAACATGTCTCAACCCCATAGGCCTTCGGGCTTTAAGAAATGTTCTAAATGTGCTTTTAAGATGTCTGTTACTGATGACCATCTACTGTGTGTGTATTGTTTAGGGGCAAAGCACTTGCAGGAGTCATGCAGCGTATGTCACGCTTTTTCCTCTAGGGTCCTCCAGGAGAGGAAAAATAAATTGATTCTCAAAGGCTTGGTTAAACCCTCTTCCGAAGAAGCCTTGGCTTCCTCTCCGACTCCTGCCAAAGAAAGGGCTTCGGCTGCGACCAGTCCGTCGGAGCCGACTGCCAAGAGACCTAGGCAGGCCTCTCCTTCGGCTCCAAAGACTGCGGAGCCGAGGTCGGAACGGTCGGCCTCGATGCCACCAGTATCGACTCGGGCTTCGAGCCGATGGCTGGGGCATCGAGGCGGGTCACCTTCGGCTCCACTGCTCTCGGAGCCGACAAGGGTCGCCGCTCAGACACTTCCTCCTCGGCCAAGTCTACCTCGGCACCGATGGAATCTGGTGTGTGTTTCCTCGGCGCCGATTCTCATCGAGTCGCCTGGCCGGTCCCCTAGTCCCTTGGGGCCGAGGAGAGGTCTTCGAACCCGTTCTGTTTCCTCTCGGTCTTGAGAATGTCGGATTCTGATATAGACAGGGTGCTCCAAAGACTTTTCCAGTCCCCAGTCTTCCAAAATTTGTTTCGGTTCCGACCCAGTTGGCCTCGGAGCCGATGACCATGACCCACCCCATTGCCATTCCTCCTCCGACTGCTTGGCTCCGTCGGAGCAGGTGCTCTTGGAGCCGGTGGAGATCTCAGGGTCGGCTCCGACCCTTACTCCAACCCGGGCCTCGGGTCCGAGTTTGGTACGCTGGACTTCTTCGGCTGGACCCGGGGTGATGTTTCGGGACCTTTGCTTTCGGTTCCGAGCCTCCCTCTCGGTGCTTCGCGGGACTTCCGTCTGCCATCATGGCCCCGAGACCGGATTCTCCCAGGATTCTGGGGGTCCGGCTTTCAGGGCCATGAGGAGTGCCTTGGCCAAATCCTCTTCCATCTCTCCGGTTCTACCAGCACCTTCCCTGGGCGTGGAGACTGGGTCTTTGGCAGTTCCCTGTCCGTAGCCAGCGGAGCCCGAGGCCTGAGGTTACCCCAGTGGGGTTCCCTCTTCCTGAGGGTTCTTGAGTCATCTCCAGAGGATCCCCAAGGAAGAGATCGTGCAAGAGGAAGCACGTGGACTCCCGAGTCTATTACATCGGACACGGATATGGATGATGCGGAGGGGTCCCCTAAGTCGTCCTCGGAAGATGTCTCCTTTGCAGACATCTTAGAGATCCTCAAACAACGAGGCGGCTGGATGTCCAAACCCCTCTGCGGCCGAATCAGTGCTCCTCAAGGCCTTTGGGGCTCAGCCCTCCGCGTCCCGGGTATCTCCGCCCTCGACGAGCTTCTGGATTTAGTTTGTCAAGGGCGTGGGAACACCGGATACCGTGGAACCAGTCCCTTCTCGCCCAAACAAATTCTTATCTGCTCCCAGAAGGAGTTCCTTACTAAAGGCGTGGCTGTAGATGCCATGGTGGTGGCATCTGCTACACAACAGGACGTGGCAGAGGCTTCAACGTCCATCCATCCTCCTAATAAGGAGTCTAGGAGTATGGATAGGTACGGGAAGCGCACCCTGACTTCAGCGGCCTTTACCTTAAGGTCTCTGAATTATTTGGCACATTTTACTAGGCTTCAGCGGGATCTGGTCAAGGAGTTGTCAGACTCTCTCGGGTAACCTACCTGAGCAGCTAGCCCAGTCCGTTAGCTCTCAGTTGGCTATCCTTCGCCAATTGCTAACTCGTCCATGAGGCTCATTTCTTATGCGGCGAAGGGGTAGAGCGGCAGGCACAGGCGTTGCTCACGAGACAAGCCTGGCTCCGCTTGTGTCAGTTCATGGAGGCCTTCAAGTCTTCCTTCGCCGACGCTCCCTTTGATGGGTCCTCATTGTTTGGACCCAAGGTGAAAGACACCCTTACCCGCTGTGAGCAAGAGGGAGAAACGTTATCTGCCGTAGGGGCCCGTTGTTCCACTCCCTTCGGCCTTACCCCAAGGCCAAAGGAGGGGAAAATGTGGTTCAAAATCTCAAGTTTTTCTCCCAACAGCAGGAAGATTCCCGTCCAGAGGCAGAGGCGGGGAAATTTTTCAGGGAGACGCCGTCCCAGAGGCGGCAGAGGGCCCCGCAATTCTGGAGACCGCGAGTCCTTTCGTGGCTCTTCAGCCTCCCATACGACATGAGGGATTGCCCGGCTGTGCTGCTCGAGCCAGTCGGGTGTCGTTGCCAAGCACCTAGAAGCCTGGGAGTCAATCACTCAGGACAGATGGGTGCTTCGGATAATTGCCGGAGGCTACACCATCCCATTCAAGTCCTCACCCCCTTCGTCCAAGAGAATCCCGGACCCACCACCCAGTCAAAGGGAAATAGCAGCCGCAGAAGCTACAAAGCTGCTAGAAAAAGGAGTCATCCAACCGGTCCCCACAGACCAAATCGGATCAGGAAATTACTCCAGGTTCTTTTTAGTGCCAAAAAAGACAGGGGACCTGAGACCAATATTGGATCTCAGCAGATTAAACCTATCCGTCACGAAATCCAAATTCAATGGTCACGTTGCAATCCATTCTCCCGTTGTTGGAGAAGGATGTTTGGATGTGCTCCATAGACCTCAAGGACGCCTATTACCACATACCGATACATCAGGCGTCCAGAAGGTATCTGCGCTTCAGCCTGGGAACCAGTCATTACCAATTTTGTGCTCTGCCCTTTGGTCTCACCACAGCCCCCAGGGTGTTCACCAAGTGTTTGGCAGTAGTGACGGCTCACCTGAGAAGTCTTGGATTCCAAGTGTTTCCCTATCTCGACGACTGGCTCCTGACTGCCACCACCAGGCATCTACTTATGGACAACCTCAAAGCCACCATCTCCTGGGTGTTTCCCTAGGGATTACATTCAATTGGTCAAAGTCTGTCTTGCTGCCCTCTCAGCGCATAAAGTTTATAGGAGCAGAGATAGACTCAAGATTGATGCGAGTCTTTCTTCCTGCCGAAAGGATTCGAACTTTACAGGGCCAAGTTCTAGCTCTGATCTCAAGATCCAAAGCCCCAGCCAGGATGGTCCTACAGGTTCTAGGCTCAATGTCTGCCACGGTACTTTTAGTTCCTCTAGCAAGGTTACACATGAGGATTCTTCAGTGGCTCTTATCAACTCAATGGTCCTTTCAAGATCTTCCCCTCAATCATCACATCAGGATTACGGAAATATGCAAAAGGGACCTTCGCTGGTGGCTTCAGACGTCCAACTTGGATCAGGGAAAACCCTTTGTTCTCCCCCCTCCAGTGGTTACCCTGACGACGGATGCCTCCCAGATAGGGTGGGGGGGGCATTGTCTGGGCAGGCTAGTTCAGGGATCCTGGCTTCCGGACGAAGCTCTTCTCCACATCAACGTGTTGGAGATGAGGGCTGTACTTCTATCCCTACAGGCCTTACACAAGTTCCTTCCTCAGGGCATCATCGCCATCCACACAGACAACATGTCGGTGGTTTGGTATCTGAACAAACAAGGAGGGACCAGATCGTATCCCCTTTGCAGAGAGGCCATGAGAGTGTGGGAATGGGCTGTAGCTACCAACCGCTTCTTGGTAGCGACCCACATCCCGGGAAAGTCAAATGTATTGGCGGACAAATTAAGCAGGACAATTCTCTCTCCTCACGAATGGTCTCTAAACCGCAGTAGCAGCCCAGGTTTTCAAGAGATGGGGACGCCGTGCTGCGACCTATTTGCGACTCCACAAAACACCAAGTGCCAAAGGTTCTTCTCCTTGATTCCACATCAGGAAGTACCAGCCATGGATGCTCTAGCACAACCTTGGCCAACAGGGTTGCTTTATGCTTTTCCCCCAATTCCACTCCTTCCCAAAGTTATTCAAAAAGCTTCTCAGCTAGGGTCCTCAATGATTCTGATTGCCCCATACTGGCCTCGTCAGATATGGTTTCCTTACCTGAAAAAGCATGCAGTGGACGATCCGTGGACCTTAGACATGATCCCGGATTTGCTAATCCATCGGTCGGGACATTGGCATCAGTCCCTTCAATCTCTGAAATTGACAGCTTGGCTCCTCCACTTCCAACCTTAGTTAGAAGTCACACACTAGACCCGGAAGTTGTTCACATTTTGTCTTCCCACAAACCTACCACTAACAAATTGTACCTCAGTAAGTGGAAGAGGTTTGCTATCTGGGCTCAACTCAAGGGCTTAGACCCTATCACTGCTCCTGTCCCAGAGGTTTTGAAATTCTTAACATCCCTATTTAATCAGGGATCTTCTGTCTCAACTATTAAAGTTCAACTAGCTGCTATCTCTAAATTCCATGAATCCACGGATCCTCCTTTGATGAGCAGCAGATTATGCAAAACATTCATTAAAGGTGCGAGCCTGTTAAGACCACCAGTTTTTCATCCTGCACCTCCGTGGGATCTTGATTTGGTGCTGCGCATTAACATCTCCCCTTTGAACCGGCTGCTACATGCGGGTTAAAATATCTGTCATGGAAAACGGCATTTTAGTGGCTATTACTGCAAGAAGGGTCTCAGAGCTTCAAGCCCTGTCTATTAAACCACCGTGTTGATTTTCCACAAAGATAGAGTATCACTTAGGCCTAATCCATCCTTTGTCCCAAAGGTCTGCTCTAGTTTCTGTCTTCAACAATCTCTAGAACTACCAGTTTTCTTTCCAAAATTCTCTAATGAAGCAGAATACACTCTCCATAAATTGGATGTTCACAGGCAATTACGCTTCTATTTAGACAGGACTCAGCAACTTCGTAAGTCAGACCAGTTGTTTGTGTCCTTCTCAGATAATAAATTGGGCCAAACCATCACAAAAGCTACAATCTCAAAATGGATCAGAGATTGCATAACTCAGGCCTATTCTTCTTGAATAAGCAACTTGCATCATCTATCAAAGCTCATTCTACCAGAGCTATGGCTACTTCTATAGCTTTTCATTCCAAGCTCGCTATTTCGAAATTTGTGCCATGCCACTTGGTCCAACCCGCACCGCTCATTTCCCACTACAAATTGGATGTGGCATCTAAAGGACGAGCTTCATTTGGTTCCACGGTACTCAGGAGTGTTTTCCAGTGAGCCACCCAGGATTCAGGTGCTAGGACGCTGTCCCATCATTCAGAATGTAGGCGAGATAGGATCACATAACATCTTTTAGTTATGTACTCACCATAACTTCAGATGTTTGGGATCCATCTTACATTCCTGATACCCACCCTCCTTCCCCTGCCTTGCAGATCAGAAGAGATTGAACGGTTTTGAGCTCTACTGTTTTTATCTTGTTTCATCTGACGATGTTATATAAGCAGGGTATGCATGTGTGCATGTATGCGGACAAACTAGATCTGGGGGACTGGTGGTGGTGCATCCTGGGATATAGTAAGCTCAGCCAATAAGAGACTTCGCTCTTTGGCATAAGCGTGCCGAGTCGGAGCCGAGGGATCGGCTCCGAACCCATCATTCAGAATGTAGGCGAGATGGATCCCAAACATCTGAAGTTATGGTGAGTACATAACTAAAAGTTTTGCTGAACCAATTTGTGTATGGGTATGTAATTTGCAGCTATAACCTTTTTTGTCTTCATTAATTGGAAGACTTAAAACTGTCTCAAAATGTTGCACAATACTTTTCCAGATTCATCCGGTGCAAAATAATACCGTCTGCAAATAAAGCTAACTTTTCTTGATTATTATACCAGTGATATCGTAGCATTTCTGACTCACCTTTTTTCCTTGCCAGTGGCTCTAAATGTAAAGCTAATAACAAAAAAGGAAAGAAGACATTCCTGCCTGGTTTCCTTGTCCAAACACAACTTATTGTAGAAGAACCCTGCCACTATAATTCTTGCCTCCAATCCTTCATATCCTCCTAATTAACCTGATTATTGTATCAGGGAATGTAAATGCTTCCTTTGCTCTACTCGTGAAATTCCAGATTGTTATGTTGAATGCTTTCTCTGCATCAACACCCACCAGCAACAGCAGTATTTTCTTGCATTCTGCTTCCTTCCGGATCATCATTTGTTAAACAAAAAATATCTTTAGTAGATTGTCACATATGACTAGGCAATCATACATTTTATTATAAAGGAAAATAAAGCATATTGATTTAGTTGCAAACACTATACATCACAAAAAACATATATACATAATTTTATTTGCAAACATTATATTTCACTTATAATCTCTCATCATTGTTAGTCAAACATTACATAGCTCATTCAAATCCTGACTTCTTTTAAACCTTGTTCCTTCTTTGCATGTATTGTTCCCACAATTCCCATTTTTTCTGTGTAATTTGCATTCCAGTTGTTTTGTTTCTGTAACTATATTCACTATTTCGAGTAAAGTTTCTTTAGACTTTGAATTCCATTTTCTAGTAATTACTGTTTTGGCAACCATCATAATTAGACTCAGCAAGGCCTTACTATGTCTAGGCAAATCCGATCATAGCTCAAGTAATTTCCAAACCAATTTGCTTATCCAGGATCTCTGACAGAGCAGTCTGCAGGGAATATTTAAAGTCTGCCAACTTGTTGCACTCCCAGAAAATATGTTCACAATTACCTGTTTCTTCCCAATCACATCTCTAACATTTGCTGTGTACCAAAGGAAAAATTCTTTAATACCTATGTAAATGCTTCCAAGCAAAGATCGTAAATCTTCTGGACTTTGCATATTTGGGAGAAATGCATATATCCCCCCGTTGTTTCTTAGTGAATTGCTTGTCCAGTCTCTCTTCCCAATCCTTTCTAAACTCATCTGATTGATTTTTATAGTTATCATGCAATATTTTGTATGCTCTACTACCGCTTCTGTTCTAGAGTCTTGTGTCATTTGGCTTTTCCCGGTTAGGGGTCGCCACAGCGGAACTCCGGTCCGCTAATGATTGGCAGTAGATTTTTACGTGCCAAGTTGCCGGCCCTGATGCACAACCTTTAACGAAGGTACGCCCATTCACGCATGTCTCCACACAGAAGGCGCTCTAGCTGAGAATCGAACAGGACAACGTCTTACTGTAAGGTGACAACGCTACCGCAGCACCACCACCACAGTTCTTCTGTTCTAGAATCTAATAAGTCTAATAGTGGTAGTCTTTTGCTTGGAATCCTCCTTATTTCTTTCTCTTTGCCTATACTCTATCAATCCTTGATAAGGAGGACAATCTCTAACCTGCAGTCCAAATAAATTCTTGGCCTCTTCCCTTCTATTTCCTTTCCCACTCTGATTACTTGCTTCCAATACCTTTTTGTTCCTGTGCCAGTTTTCTCCAGTAAATTCCAGCTCTCTCTTGCCTGTTGTCTGTATCCCTAATTGCAGTCGTCCCTATCGCCGGAATCTCCTTTCTCCATTCCCGTGTTGGCTTAGTTTTTAGACATACCTCTCACCGTCTTAGTGCAAGAAATCTGGACAAAGCCTGACGTAATGGGGGGACAAAGGAGCAAAAATAGGGACACATTTTAAATATTGCTGTTTATAAACTTAGAAAGTTGCTAGAGTAACAAGATTTGTATTAGTATGCATTTTCTGAAGTATATGGAGGCTAAAACTCAAATACATGTCATTATTTAGTGACTTTAATCCGTTTATGAAGAACAGACCACAAATGTTGTTGTTGTTTGTCTTTCAGCTTTTCCTGGTTAGGGGTTGCCACAGCGGAACTCCGGTCCGCTAATGAATGGCAGTAGATTTTCACGAACGCCAAGGTGCCAGCTCGACGTTCAACCTTCAACGAAGGCACGCCCATTTATGCATGTCTTTGCAACACCCACCCAACCGCGGGGAGGACATGCAGACTCCAGCCGAGAATCGAACGGGAGAACCTCTTGCTGTGAGGCAACAACGCTACCGCTGCACAGACCACAAATATGGGACAAAAATCCAGGCATTCTGCAAAAATGTGTACAGTTGAGAAGTGTGTTCTTGGAATACTTTCTGCTATTTAATGAATATAATATTCTGTATGATAATTATTGTTCTCCTTGAGGATTTGTATCCAAAATCCCAGTCTCTTCTTGTTTCTTGAGCTTTCCCTCTGTTTCATCATCTTCCCTTTCCACTTTGAATTCTAGGTTTCTGCTTGAATTATAGGTTTCTGCTTGTAGTATGTATAGGAGCCTTAACTGTGTAGCTCTGAAATACTCCTTCAAATTGGGTAATTCCAAACCGCCTTGTTTAATTGGAAGAATAAGCTTATCCCACTTGACTCTTGCCATCTTCCCTCCCATAAAAAATCCTTCAGCTCTTTATTAATTTCTATCTACAATTTGTCCTCTGGTTGTAAAAATATGCCTGACCTGTGTATAAAACTTCTTCTTTCGGCTTTTTCCCGGTTAGGGGTCGCCACAGTGGATCACCTGTTCACTCATGATTGGCAGTGGAGTTTTAAGGGGCTAAAAACATTTTTACTGATTGTATCTTGCTATCTATATCCATGTATCGGAGCTCCCAGTTTCTCAGTTTTTGTATTATTTTTTTAGTGTCTTTCCACATATCCTTAGCTGCCACACCAGAATCATTTTTAATCCATACTCCTGAGTACATAATTTTATCATGTTCCCATAAATATGGATATTGCTGAACCAGTTTGTGTGTAGGTACATAATTTACAGCTATTGCCTTTGTTTTAGCTTCATTAATTTTTGTATCCCAAAAAGATCTGAAACTGCTTTAAAATGTTTCACAACACTGAAATGTCCTTTCTGGTTTTATCAGATATAAAATAATATTATCTGCAGATAGAGCCAGCTTTTCTTAACTACTGTACCAATTATATCATTGAATTTCTGAGTCTCTTATTTTCTTTGCTAGTGGTTCTAAATATAGTGCAAATAATAACTGGAAAAGAGAGGATAACCTTGCCTATTTCCTCTGCTAAACAGAAGTTACCTGAGAGGAGCCCACCCACTTTAATTTTTGTCTCCGAACCCTCATATATTCTTCTATCAACCTTATAATTTTATCAGGGAATAAAAATGCTTCCATTGTCCCAGCTTACTCTGTCAAATGCTTCTTCTGCATTAAGACTCACTAACAACAGTGGTATTTTCTTGCATTCCCTCTGGATCATCACTGTTCTGTTAATGTTGTCAGATGTTTTGCCTCCCCTCCACAAAACCACATTGATCCACATCTATCAATTTTGACATCACCTTTGCCATTTTCTTTTAGCCATTATAGACATAAACCCTTTACAATCATAGTTTAGGATTGAAATTGGCCTGTGTGAAGCTAGATCTGATGGGTCTTTGTCCTCTTTGATTATTGTAGTCACCACTACTTTCTTCCAGGATGCTGGTGCTTCTCCTCCTCTTAAAATACTATTAACAAAACCTTCCAGATCTTTATCATTTTTTCCCTCCTAGCTTCCAACTTCACAGGAATACCATTTGAATCCTGGGGACTTTCTGTGGATTGGTTATACATCACCATTTTTATTTCATGTCCTCTTATCCTGTTAGTAATTGAGCCTCATTTACCTCTAACCTTGGTATATTTAAGTCTTCCGTAAACATTTCCATTTCTACCTCTACTTGATTTCCATATTTCTCTGCTTTACACAGCCTTTCATAATATTTCTAGTACCTCTACAGGATCACTTATCTTTGTTAAAGGCTCCCTAAGCTTGGCAACAACCCTTTCTACTTTTTTGTTGCCTGAGTCGTTGAGCTAAAAGTTTCTGTGCTCTAAACAGGTGCTTAACAGCAAGCTTTCTAAACTCATTCGTATTATCTAGGTAATCCTTTATTTTTTGCTTAGCGTTCTGCAATTGCTCCTCCTCTTTTTCTGTGAGAGTCCTTTTCTGCAGTACTTTAACATGTTAGTCCTGCTGAATAATTCTTGTTACTTAACTATATCTCTCTTTCCTTTTAATTCCACCTTATTTTTAAAGTTCACAAGTCCACTGTAATTTTATCCCACTCCCTAGCTGTATTTTCAGAAGAAAATTCTAACTTCTCTAATAACTCCAAATTATTTCCACTACCCATTCCTTAAGTTCCCCTCTTTTCAACAGATAGGTGGGAAAGCACCAGTGTATCATATTGGTGCGTGATCTGAAATTCTTATTGGATGCATATCAAAGCTTTCAATTAAATGCATGTGTTCCTGTGAAATGCAAGTTCTGTCTAGCCTGGCCCAGTTTCTGTATCTTGGAGAATAATATATAAATTTACTCCAAACTCCTATTACTGAATAGACATCTCCCATGCTAAATATTTTCATAAATTCCTTCAAGAATCTACCCTCCTTTGTTGTAGTTTCCCTTTTGTGCCCCCCCAGACACATCTTCACTGCTGCAAATCAAATTCCAGTCCCCATCTGTAAGTAATATTACCTGCTGAAAACTGATCATTTCTCCCAGAATTACCTTAAGCTCCATCGTAACAGTTTTAGGTGGAATATAAGTGCATGCCAGTGTAATCCTTCTCCCTTGCCAGTAGTCCCTTATTACTTCAAATCTACCATTATTATATTTGTATCCTCTTCTGTCAATATTGGAGCTCCTCTTGCAATTAATACAAGTGCTCCTGTTTTCCTTTGTCCCATTCTGTTGTATAATCGCCCTGATAACCTTTCTTTATCAAATTCACATGTTCGTTTCTTCCCAAATGTGTCTCCTGTAGCATAGCTATTTGCACGCCACATTTTTGTAATGTAGTTCATTACTCTTGCTTTTCTGTATGCATCTGTGAGACCAGTAACATTTAAATATAATATAGAAAGTGCCATTATATTAAAAAGTTATTATTCCCACCTTTTATTTGTAGAAGCTGTTTTTGTTAAATATCTAGATGTTCTTCATCTCACATTGCTGCAGTCCTTACACTTGGGTAGTCCGCTGTCCTCGGTCGGCCCGAATATCAAAGTATAAGGCTGACGTCGGTCAAGGCGCTTAAGACTGACATCAGAACGTCAGGGTACAAATGCGCATGACCGACGTCATATCCTCAGTCTTTTTTGCCGCATGGTCCGATGCAGAAGCAGCTCTGAAATTTTAATTTGGAGTTTCAGACCGAGTCAAAGTTGGCTAACCCGTTTACGTTGGGGAATATTTTAGTTTTTCTTGCCTCAGTGGTTTACCGGATGTCAGAAAAAGTGAATAACTGTATTTCTTGTGGGAAGCAGATACCGCATAGGGATTATCATACTTTGTGTATTCCTTGTTTGGGGCCTGAGCACGGCGTTGTTGGGTGTCGCTTTTGTGCTAGGTTCAATAAGGTTAGATTGTGCCAGGTTGGTCTTTGGGAAGCGGTGCAATTATAATATGCCGTCGGATGCTCCCCTTCAAGAAGCGCAAAGACAAAGCAGCTAAACCCAGGCAAGAAGAGTCGTCCGTGCGGACGCCGGTTCTTCAGTGGAACCAGTGGTTCGGAGAGCTCTCTGGAGTCCCAGGGGGAGACTTTGATTTTGCAGGATGTGGCCTCTCAGGAGGCAGGTCAGGCTGAAGGGGCTTCTCAGGTTACTGTACTCCCCTCCCTTCCTAGGGTGGTTAGGCCCTCTCCTTCTGTTTCCAAGGCTTCTCCCAGAGGCAGGCCAGGTTTAGCTTCGTTTGGTGTCACTCCTAGTTCTACAGGATCTGTGCCCAAGAAGCACATGCTTAAAATGGCAGAAGATTTAATTACTTTGATTAGAGGTTCTTTGCCCCCTCCTGATAAGAGGCCTAGGGTGGAACCAGAGTTGGGGAGTTTTGAGCAGGCTGGATGTTTCAGAGTCTTGGCTGAAGACTTGCAGGAGTACTCTCCTTATTCTGATTCTGATGCAGATGATTCGACTCCTTCTGCTTCTCCTCCAGAGGATTTTTCTTTTCAGAGACTCTTCATTCCATGAGGGAACATTTTAAGTGGGAAGGTCAGGACTTCTCTGATTCCAGGAAAAGGCTTAGGGAATTTTTGCTTTTACCCCAACATAGGCCTTTGGCTATACCACCTGTTCTGGATGTTGTGGAGGATGTGTTTGCAGAGGCTTCACTTAATCCTGATTCTTTGCCTCCTGCTCCTGTTAAACCGGATAGGTATTACAGGGTGCCTGAGGCTCATAAATATCTTTATAAGAGTCCTAGGGCGGACCCAGAAACTGTTAGTCAGGGACCTAAGGGTGTCAAGGCCTCTGTTGTAAAATCCGGTTCCTCCAGATAAAGAGGCCAGAGCTTTGGATAGATGGGGAAAGAAAGTCTATACTTCTTCCACCTTAGCTATGAGGGCTTTGAATTGCCAGTTTCACATGTTGAAATATCAAAACTATCTTCTTTCTCAATTGAAGTCTAAGGTAGATGCTCTGGCGGAAGGCATTGAGTGTAAAGAATTACAAGATTTGGTGCATGTCTGGTGGGTAAGCATTCTTTACAATGTGGTTTTGATGCTGTACAGGCCTCGTCTAGGGTGGCTGCCACTGGTTCAGTTCTGCCTGGCTGAGGGATCAGAATTTGTCTGACCATGTTAAGACAAGGATTTTGGATGCTCCTTTACAGTCTGATGTGTTGTTTGGTTCACCTGTGGAGTCAGTCTTGAAGAAAATGGAGGACAAGGCTAAGTCTATGCAGGCTGTTAAAGATTTTTGCAAGTTCAGCCTCGAAGTTTAGTAGGAATTGGCCTGCTAAGGGATCCTTCTTATGATTCTCAGTCTAGGGGTAGATCTAGACGTGGTAGGGGCAGAGCTCAGAGTTCCTTCAGATCTAGAAAGGGGAGTTCACCTGCACAGTCTGGTGAGGGCAGGGGCCAGTCCTTTCGTAAACAGGCCCAATGACCTACCTTTTCAGCTGCCAGATCCTTCTTGCCTGGCAGCACCTTTGGGAGGAAGGTTGGCACTCTTCAAGGAAAATTGGAGTTTGATTACTCAAGACAGATGGGTATTGGATATCATACACCAAGGTTACAAGTTTTATTTCCATACCTTGCCTCCTTTCAAAGGCATGCCAGACGTTCCTCCTCAGCAAAGACTAGAGGCTCACAAACAAATTTTTCTGCTACTTCAAATAGGGGCCATACAACCGGTCCCTCTACCAGAAGTGGGCCTAGGATTTTATTCTCGCCTGTTCCTAGTACCAAAGAAGGGGAACACGTGGAGACCAATTTTGGATTTATCTATCCTCAACACATATCTGGACATTCCCAAGTTCAAAATGTTGACGTTACAACAGCTTTTGCCTCTGCTGGGCAAAGATCACTGGATGGTGACTTTGGATCTCAAGGAGGCTTACCTTCATGTTCCTATCAGGCTCAGTTGCAGGAAGTATCGGCTGGGACTTCTCATTATCAGTTCTCTGCATTGCCCTTTGGCTTATCTACTGCACCCAGAGTGTTCACGAAAGTTCTGGCTCCAGTGATAGCTTTCTTCAGGCTAAGAGGAATACAGATCTATCCTTATTTGGACGATTGCCTGATTCTGGCCCAAGAAAGGACGAACTTCTTCATCATTTACAGTATGTGATAGCAGTGCTAAGATGCCTGGGGTATTCTGTGAACGAAATAAAGTCCAGTCTAGTACCCTCTCAGGACATGTGCTTTCTGGGTGTGAGACTGAATACAGCGTCCCAGATGGCCTTTTGACCCCGGACAAACAAAAGAATCTTTCTCTTTACTTCCATCAATTGTCTCATCAGTCCAGGCTGACTGCAAGGACAGTCCTTCAAGCCTTGGGGTTCATGGCATCTTGTATTCTGGTGCTTCCCAATGCCAAACTGCATATGAGGAAGCTACAATGGTATCTCAAAAATGTATGGACACAGCACTGCCAAGATATGGACACTGTCATTCAGATAATACCTTGCATTCAAAAGGAGTTTTTGTGGTGGGCTCAGGAATGTCACCTAAACAAGGGACTCTCTGTGACCCGACCAGAGGCGAGTCAGATTCTAACGACAGATGCCTCAAAGCTTGGGGAGCTCATCTAAATGGAAAGTGGGTACAAGACACGTGGCCTGCCAGACTTCAACATCTACATATCAACTTGAAGGAGATGTTAGCAGTCCAATTTGCATTAATAGCTTTCAAGGATTTACTTCTTCCAGGGCAGGTGTTGGTTCTAACAGACAACACAACTGTCATGTGGTACATCAACAAGCAAGGGGGAATGCATTCTTATCCTCTATGCAGACAAGCAATGATTTTGTGGGAGACTGCTCTCAGTTTACAGCTGAATCTTCAGGCAAGGTTTCTGCCGGAGCACAGAACTCCTTAGCAGATGTGTTGAGCAGACAAATTATGGATCCCCACGGTGGAAATTGGATCCTCATGTATTTCAGAAATTGACAGTGTTATGGGGAACTCCAGACATAGATCTGTTCGCTTCTCCTCTAAACTACCAGCTGCCAAAGTTTTGCACAAAAAGGTTTCATCCCACAGCTTGGAAAGTGGATGCTCTTTCTTTCAAGTGGAGCAATCTTCATGTGTATGCCTTTCCACCTCTGCCTCTCCTCCCAAAGGTACTCCTGAAGGTCAGACAGGACAAGCCAAAGATGATTTTAATAGCTCCAGATTGGCCTCGACAGCACTGGTACCCATTACTGAGAAGTCTGGTGCGGAGCCTCCATGGCCTTTGCCTTGATTCCACACCTGCTGTCTCAGGAGAACAGTCATTTACTCAATGTCAAACTTCACTCTCTACATCTAACAGCCTGGCATATTCTGTTTTAAACCCTGGAGGGTCTCAGCTTCCACAGCAAGTTTTGAATGTTATTTTGGAGGCCAGAAGGCCTAGTACAAGGAAAGTGAGATAAATGGAAGAGATTTTTATTTTGGAGTACAGCAAAGGAATTTGATGTTTCTAAGCCTAATTTAAGTGTGGCTCTTCAATATCTTACTGAGTTACTGGACAAAGGTTTGTCCTTCTCTTCTATTAAGGTTCATTCTGCAGCAATTTCTGCTCACTATGACTGTGACCCACCATTGTTTTCTCATCCTTTGTTTAAGCAATTCCTTAGAGGGGCAAAGAATATAAGACCCCCACGTAGAGCTCCTACTCCTGCTTGGGATCTCAATTTTGTGTTGGAGAAACTCACTCTACAACCTTTTGAGCCTGCAGCTACTGCCGAGTTGAAATATTTGTCATGGAAGACTGCTTTTTTGTTGGCCATTACCTCTGCGAGAAGGGTTTCTGAATTACAGGCCCTTATGGCGGTTGAGCCTTTCTTAATTTTCCATAAGGATAGGGTATCTTTGTACTAATCCTTCCTTTATGCCTAAAGTGGTTTCTAGTGTGGCTTTAAACCAAACTATTCATTTGCCTACTTTTTATGCAAACCCCAAAATAAAGGGGAAAAGATTTTGCACACTTTGGATTTACACAGGCAGTTGCGATATTATTTGAGCAGAACTAAAGGGTTCAGGCAGTCTCAGCAGTTATTTGTTTCATTTGCTTTGGGTTCTCAGGGCAAGCCTGTGTCAAAACAAACTATTTCTAAGTGGATTGGGTTTTGTATTGCTTTCTGTTATTCCCATCATGGTAAGGTGGTTCCAGCTGGGATTAGGCCTCATTCCACTAGGGCTACTGCCACTTCTACAGCTTTTTAAGGGTGGCAACTAAAGATATTTTGGAGGCAGCTACTTGCAGTTCAGTGCATACTTTCTCTAAGCATTACCACCTTCCGCTTTACTCTAAATCTAGGGCTGGTTTTGCCACTGCAATTTTACAGGGCATTTCTCCTAATGCTTTATAGTTTTGCCATCCTCCCTTACCTCTGCTTTGGGATTCTACCCAAGTGTAAGGACTGCAGCAATGTGAGATGAAGAACATAGTACAGTTTTGTACCTACCATAAATGTAGATGTTCGAATATCCACATTGCTGCAGTCCTCCCTCCTTCCCTCTGTAGTTAGAGGCGGTTGTGTGGTTTGGGTTGTGAATATTGTGGATATTGTATATATTGTACATATGTTTAGTGCAAGGGTGGTTGGTTGTTTTTTGCTGTCTTTTGGTTTTGACCTTTCTTTTTAGGGTCTTCTGACATCTGGGGCAAGAAAAGACTGAGGATATGACGTCGGTCATGCGCATTTGTACCCTGACGTTCTGATGTCAGTCTTTATACTTTGATATTCGGGCCGACCGAGGACAGCGGACTACCCAAGTGTAAGGACTGCAGCAATGTGGATCTTCGAACATCTACATTTATGGTAGGTACAAAACTGTACTTTCCAGCTTTTGCATTACATGCACACACTAATGTTTGGCAGGTTGATCTTTTTATACAGTTATTTCTTGTTATATCCATTTGAGCCTGTGTCGCATCTTACAAAACTTTCTGTTTTATTGAATGTCCTCAGACAAAAAAAATACATCCCAATACACCCTAAAACCAGTTAACTTTATACTAACACACAAACCTATGTACATCTTCAAATATTGAAGTTTTACCCTCCTAATAAGAACAGTTGTCCCAAATTGACAGCCACACTTATAGACTTAAGTTAATGTAAATGTAAGGTAGGTTAATGTAAATGGAAGGTTATCCATGCTAAGACGCATAATATAGCCTGTGCATCTACTAAGTGCAGTCTGGTTTTGTCTTATCTTTATTGCTCCCCCAGAATGAGAAAACACTTGAATGCTTTCAGACAACATTATCTCCTAGCCATTGAATGAAAGCAACTAAAGAAAGAAGTATTCTGTTTTATTGCTCTTTATCAGATTGTCTCCATGGAGACATGAGAACCAAATACATAGTTGCTTCTACGAGCATTTGTTTGTTTATTTATTTTATTTGTTAGAAGAAAACTTTATTATATTCAATTTTCTTTTATTTACTGTCTCTTAAAGCTTGTACTTAATCAAGCCAAGCGCCATAATCCAGTCATTCTCCTATGCAAGAATGAGAAAAAACACATACATTTGTCTTGTATCATACTCTTTTTGACCAGACTTTTCTTTTTTTATTTTTATATTGCAGTGCCTATATTTCTTAAAACTGAACAAGGAGAAAGAGAAAAGAAGGAAAAAACAGGGGCACGTGTTTACTTTAGTATCCCCATTACACTTGGAAATAACTGAGTAAACATTACTTCAAAGCATGCAGATTATCTTGTAGACTATATAGATATTATTGTTGGAACAAAATTTGGTTTTATTTAAAGTTAACTAGTTCCTTCCTCTTCCCCTCTCCTAAGTGTTCCTTCAAACATTAGTGACATGAAGTAGGGCATATGCTTTAGAGCCCCCTGTAAGTTTAACAAAGTAAAAAAATGGTTTTCTTGTTGTCATGTTTCGCAAATATAATTGTTTTGTAATCCCACATTTATTTGTCAGTTTCTGAGTTACTGGTTTTATTCCTGTTTAGCTTCATTTCCCAAATCCAGTCCCTGCTTCTTTTCCATCATACTCATGATTCTCCTGATCAGTTCTTGTGCTTTTTTTTTCTGTCTTTCAGGCATATTCTGTTGAAACATTGGAAAAAGTTTCACTGGCATTGTTTCTCTATGGTCTTTATTACCAGAAGAACATGAAACAGAATTTCCTTCTATTTCACATCTCACTTTTTGTTGGGCAAACATTTGCATTTCTTCCTTAGCATGTTCTGCATTAAAAATGATTTTTGTCCCTTCAGGAAAGAATATTCTGAAGATAGCTGGGTTACAGCAGTTTCAGTCTAATGCCTGCTTCTTGACCCTCCCCGATTGCTGGAATAAATTTACTCATCTTCTGCCTGGTGTACAATGAGTAGTTATTTTCCACAATCACTCTGTTGTCTCCCACTTTTATTATTTGTCCTTCTGCCACAGTTTTGTTAGAGTCCACTACTTCTGCTGGTAGGATTACATCTTTACTATTAAAAGGTCTAGGTTGCTCTCTCATGACCAGGTTTGGAGCATGCAGAAAGATGTGCTCTTTCAGTTAACAACTTCTGCTGTGGAATACCAGTCCAGTTGCTTATTTATACTTTTATAAAATTAGTACAGTTTGTTCCTTCCATCTTCTCTGGTACAGCAGAAAGTCTCAGGGTTTCCCTACATGCTCTGCCCTCTAATTGTGTTATTTTTTTTAACCATATCTGTTTCTGTTTTATTTCTACTCTTTTAATTTACATTTTCATTTTTCCCACTCACTGACTCAAAGATATTTCTACCTTAACTAATAACTCTTAATAGTTTCCACTGTCCATTCCTTAAATTACTCCCTTTTTAGGTGGTAGGTAGGAAAGTGCCAGTGTGTCATTTTGACTTAATTAGCCATCATTTTTATCTTGTTTTTTATTGGTTCATGATCTGAAGTAGTTATTGGATATGTGTCAAAGCTTTGAATTAAATGCAGATTTTCCTGTGAAGTATAATTTCTTTGTACTCTAGCCCAGTTATTGTAACTTGGGGAATAATAAATAAAGTCTGTCCAAGTTCCTAATACTGAATTCACATTTTCCATAGCAAATATTTTCATGCATTTTGTGATGCCCGTGCCCTGGCCCAGCAATCAAGGAGCCTCAATCCTCACCAATAACACCAGAGAGGGCGTCTCATATAGCAGAAAATGATAACAAATACACACAGTAACGTGCAGTTTCCCTTTAAGAGCACACAGAGATCACAGTCAGTCTGGGGCTGGTCAATCCCTTGCTCCCCAGGTCCCCAATAAGTCTCCCCACCGGCATAGCTATAGGGTCCAGACCTCAGCCTAGCTGGCAAGCTAACCTCTAGTACCCTCTCTGTCCAACCAGTGCTTCGTGTCCCTGCCCAGGTAGCTGACACACACACACACACACACACTTTGAGATAAGTATTTGTACAACTTCACAGACACTCCTGGGAAAGGCTGACACAGATTCTCCAGCTGTGCCCCTTTACCCAGACTATACGGTAGTAATTACTGCCACCACCAGCTAATAATTATCAGCTAGCCAAAGGCCCTTAAAAGGGTGTCCAATTATTACTGTGCAATATTATTATCCAATAGTAGTGTAACTTAAGCAATCGAGGCTTATTGGAAGGACTTAGTACAAGATCACTTATAAGCATGCAATGTACTCTAGAGCTTAAATTATCTCTACATAAACCAGCCACAGTTGAGAAGGGTTTAAAAAGATTTAATAGTAAACGCTAAAAACACAAGACAGTAATACTACACCATAGTGCTATTCAAGAGTTCAGAGATCACGCAGAAACTTAAAATAATTCAGTAGTACAGTTCTGACATAACAGAAAAACACTTGGTCTACTCTTTATAGTCCTAGCTATTTCTACAAGAAAACATACTTCTAAAGTAACTTACTTACATAGAGCAAGGCAGTCCTGAGCTGAAAAGTCAGACAAAAATACTTAGTCGCTCTCTGAGCAATAGTTTTTAAAATCACTAACAAACATTTCTGTTGGGCCCTCCCACACTACATAATTCTCATTTAGTTCTCATTACATCATTTCTTTGACACTTAGCCTGGAGTTCCAGGCCAACAGGCTACATTATTTAGCAAGCTAACACCTGCTCAGGAAGCTACAACAATAAAAGACATTTCACACATACACTCTAGTAATTATTCCTTAAGTTAAAACAATAGAAATAATATGCTAGCTCAGACAGACAGACTCTGAGCTCTACAGATCAAAGGCTAGATTTGAAATCAGTTTAACTTCAAAAGAAAGATTTGAAATGCTTGACTTAATTTTCCTTACAGCAGATGGCAATGTTGCTAAAATCTTGGAAGTTCAACATTTTACAGTGTTTTCTTTCATTTAAGAAACAAGCCTGTATTTTACATTTATATTTACAAATGCCAGAGTTATGGATCAAATTCTGTTTGATTAGGCTGGTAGCCTTCACCCATCTCTACCAGTCTTCACACACTTTCTTCAGAAGTCTACCCTCTTTTGTTATATTTTCTCTTCTAGGTCTGTCTGCTGTATCCTCACTATTACAAATCAAGTTTCAGCCCCCACCTATAAGTAATATCTCCTGCTGAAATATTTCTCCCCAAATTTTCGTAAGCTTCATAGTAGCAGTTTTTGGGGGAATATAAATGCATGTCAATAGCCCCTTACTACCACACATCTACCATTATTGCATTTTTTTCTTCTTCTATCACTGTTGGAGCCTGTCTAGCAGTTGGTATAGTTACTGTTCTTTTCCTTTGTCCCGGACATTCTGCTGAATATCCATCCTTGAAATCCTTTGTCAAATTCATAGGCTCATTGCCTTCCAGATTTGTCTCCTACATAATTGCTATCTATATTCTGCATTTTTTAGTATAATTCAGGGCTCTTTCCTTTTTATTTATACACGTGGGACAGTTTGTGTTCCAAGATAATATGGATAGTGTAGCCATTATGATAAATAACTGTTTTCCCACCTGTTATACATGACTATTTATTTTTGAATGTGTATTTCCAACTTTTGTGTTGCTTGCACATCTAGTGTTTGACAGGCTGATCTGTCTCATCTCTATTTTAACCTGTGTCACATTTTTCAAGACTTTAGTTTTTTTCTTTGAGGGACTTCATTAAAACAAAAAATACATTTTCAAAGCACCCCCTTCCCCTATTAACTTAGAGCAAACATATAAAATTGTGTACATCTTCAAGGAATGAAGTTTAATCTTCCAGTCAGGAACCATTACTTTACCTAAATTGAAGGTTACCATACTAAAGGGCATGTTTTACTGCTTGTGTTCCCACACACTGATTGCTGTCTGTTCTTTTCTCATGAAAAACAGCTTGTATGGTTTCAGAAAAACATTAATGTTTAGCCCTAATATGCACTGGCTATCTTTAAATAAAACTAAATTGTGGTATTAAGGCTGCTATTCCTTATTCACTTACCATAATTTCAGACTTTATTTTTCACTGAACGTCTTACCATTATACCTTTAAAGTTTGCATTTCCCTTTAACAAAGAATGCTCAGAACTTTCAATATCAATTGCTTATAGCTGCGTAATGCCTGTTGACGCAGCAAAGTTTTCCACAATGAATCTTTGTAAATTTCACACAGTAGTACACAATACACAGTTTCCTTTGGCTGCCAACTTATTGATTTCCACTGAATATTTGCTAATGGAAAAAGCAAAACAAGTTGATGTGTTTACAGTTGTAAGAAACCTAGCATTTTTCATAGTTTTCATGATTTTTGTCTTGTTTTTAAAGCCTACTTTTTACAAAAACACATGTGTATAGTTTAAGCTGAAGGCATTAATTTAAACATTCACCCATGCAGAAATAAGATTAAATATCTCAAGTCTATATACAATGTAATCAGTGCACTTTTAACCCACTCCCACCCCACCCCAGCAGACCAAGATCATAGCAAGTTAACATTAAATTTGCTTTTGCCCAGCTTTTTTTTCTATTTTTATACTGTAAAGTCTGTATTTCATACAACTAAAAGAAGTACTTTGCTTACTTTTAACTAACACAGCAGTCACTGAAAATAATTCCCCCTTATTTAAATACCCCTGACTACACACATTACAAAACTGCTTTACTGTATATGTCATTTAGTTTATATCCTGGATTGTTTTATACAAATACTAACAAAAATCGCTTTACTTGCAGTTACATTTTTCCCTGTTTTTAGTAGTGTTCTAAACATTAATTCCATAGAGTGGGGTTTATGCTTTACAGTCCGTCCATAAGTTTAACAAAGTCAACAAAAGTCCAGTCTTTTGCTGAATCTTTTTCTTGCAAAGCCATATTTCATAAATGTGATTGATGCTTTGTAGTTTTCCATTTATTCACTAATTTCATTGTTGCCGGTCGTCTTCTGTTCATCTCCGTATCCCAAGACCAGACTCTGTGGTACTCCAGATTCTTCTAGCCAGTTCCTTTGCTTCTTTTCTCTCTCTCGACCATTTTCCTTTGCAGCATTGGAAAAGGTTTTCACTTGCCAAGTCTTTCAAAGAACCTTACTGTCAGAAGAATGAGAAGCAAAGTCCTGTTCTGCTTGCTGGTTCACTTTTTGTTGGGCAAACTTTTCTTTTCCTCCTTAGCATGTTCTGCATCAAAATTTACTTTGATCTTCCATAAAAAAAAACTAGGAAGACAGCTGGATACTGCAACTGGAGTCTTACACCTGCCTGTCAACATTTCCTGATTACTGAGCTAAATTAACTTCTCTTCTGCCTTGTGTACAGTGAATCATTGTCTACACTCTGCTGTCCCTAATTTTCAGTACTTTGCGCTTCTCCAACATTTTTGTCAGGATCAACTTGCTTTTATGATTGTATAGGTTTTGGCTACTGTCATGACCAGGTTTGGAGCATATACTCAGTGTGTCCATTCAATTAACGAATCCCGATGTAGAACAGTCCAGATGTTTATTTGTGCTTTCATAAAATTAATACAGCCTGTTCCTTCCAGTTTCTCTGTGGTACATCAGAAAATCTCTGGTTTTCTCTGTACGCTCTCTTCTTCTTTTTTTTTTTTTTTTTGGAAGGCGGGTCTTCTTCAGAAGCTTCCCCGCCAGCTTTTTCTTCATTTCAGCCTTTGATTTTTGCATTTTTATCATTTCATCCAAACAGCTAGCTAGCTTCTTTTTTTTTCTAGCATTTTGTTATTTGAGTTGATATATTCCTTATTTATTTTGATCACCTCTGAGTACATTTGGCTTAGTTTTTATTTAAATTACTAGACTCCATCTCTTGAACCAAAGCTGAAGCTTGAGCTGCTTTTTGCTGACAGCTACAGAAACCTTTTCAGACAGTGTTTTCTCTTCACCTTTTCTGATTTTTTTTTTCCAGGTTTTCCAAAATCTGATGTTTTAATTCTTCCTCAGTGAATGGGTTAAGGGTCCATTCCTCTAATCTGACTTGGCCTCATACTTCAGAGTTTGGATCCAGCTCTCAAGCTCCTTCCTCTACGCATAATGTCCTAGTCTATGCTCAGTCCCCCAGATCTCGCTTGTCTCCATCGTGCTCAGACATAGGGTCCTTCTCTCAAAACGTTTTTGTGAAGTTTTCATAAGTAAAAGTTTCATTTTTTTTGTCTAATATTCTACCCTTTCTTCCTACAACCTCCGTCTTAGCTTTGGGCTGTTTTTTCTGTGTCACAGCAGTTAGTATATTTTATTGTAGTGTATTCTTATTTTACCATAGTTGGTAATCCTCTTTCTATAACCTTCCATCCTTTCTAACCTCAATTACAGATGATTCTTTTTTACTATTTCTGGCAACTTCTTCTTCTTTTTTTTTTTTTTTCAAAAATAATTAAAAACATCTTATTCTTTTATACTTTTTTTTTCTTGTCATACCAGTCTTTAACTGTCATGGCTGACAAGCTGACAGGGTTTAAAAAAATGGACTTTTTCTGGCCACAAAACCCCTAACTCAGATGCTCATGTAAACATCAACTGGTCTGTTTGTGTTCCTTTTAACACAAGGGAATTAGCTGATAAAAGCAACAAGCTTATTTTGAAGGGACTTCTTCCTCCTCCGTCTGCTTCTTCCTCAGGGGCTCAGACCCCCACTAGAACTTCTAAAACTTTGGAGCATGGAAAGCACTCCCCATCAAAGTCCCCCAGGACTTCTCATAACCACCACCAAAAATTGCAAAAATATCTAATTCGATGTCCTTGGACCCAAAGATACATACTTTGAATCCAAAAATCTTCATTCAGATCCTTAAGCTTTGCCTCTGATTGTTATTTCATCAAGCCCCACAGCTCAAGTTTTGGATTCCAAGCCCTAGGATATGAAATCTAGTATGATTTGTAGTCCAAATCGCTCCCCTTCGTTTATTTTGAATCTATCTCCCCTAGGCTCCATTCCCCTTTTTATGGAAACTCCCAGAAAACATTCTAGGTCACGGTCTACCACATCCTCCAGAAGTCTTGTGGCTAACATAATGCAAAAGTTCCTCAGAGCTCAGACAGGTCTAGATGGGGGTCATTTTGGCTCTGTTCCCTATTGGATCCATGAGTCTTCAGGCCACTACTCGCATAGTACTATCTCCTTCTCCAGTCTGTCCTTCGGTTTCGGACCCCCAGGATCCAAAGGCTCCGAGAAGTCTGGAGTCCGATCTGAAGAGAATCACTTTCTCGACTCTGACAGCATCCCTTACCAGTTCTACTCTGTTCTGGTGCTGAAATGTCAGATCCATAGAGTTATCGGATCCATCACTGCCCCTTGGAGCCTTGGTGCTGGATAGCTCGGGTCTGGTTCCCTCCTCCAGGCATGGATCCAGTTGCAGTCGTGATTTACCCGTACTGGAAGTCTCAGCTCTGGTGCAGGTGGCCATGGTTTCTCCGGGTCCATCTGCCTTCGAGCTTTTGGAAAGGGCGTTTTATCTTTCTAGAGATCCAGTGTCTTATCCCTTGATTCCTTTGAGCCTATACCAAGCCAACCTGACAAATTCCTTGCTCCCCTAAAGGTAAACCCCACTGCAACAAAGGAGTCCCAGTAGATGCTATGCTGGTGGAGGCAGCCTCTAAAAAAAGAGCTAGCAAAACAGAGCTTGTCTGTTCACCTGCCAAACGGAGATTTTAGAGCACTGGACAGA
The DNA here is from genome assembly GCF_019279795.1 of Protopterus annectens. NCBI lineage: Eukaryota > Metazoa > Chordata > Ceratodontiformes > Protopteridae > Protopterus > Protopterus annectens. The sequence continues at coordinate 292,223,116 of NC_056726.1, read as the reverse complement.
TTTGGAAAGTCAGCCTTTGCCTCAGCGACATTTGTATTGTGTTCCTTTAACTATTTGGTACATTTTACAAGGCTGCAGATAGATTTGACCAAAGAACTGTCAAATTCTCTCTCTGAATCAATGTCTGCAGAGGATTTCAAAAGATCATCCTTTCAGTTGGCCACATGTATATATATATTTTTTTTAATCAATTTTCAATGTGCCCATGAGGTTGGTCTCTCACCCAGTTGAAGGTGCCTCACGGGCAACTGGTTCAGGCATTGCCATAAGGACACATGCTTGGATGTGGCTGTGCGACTTTGTGGAGCCTTTCAAGACCTCTTTCATCAACGCTGCCTGTCTGTTGGTCCATCTGTGAAATAAATGCTTACACACAGCGTGCAAGAGGGAAAGACTCTGTCTGCTGTGGGAATCAAGTTTTCTATCCCTTTAACAAACATTCTGTAGAAGTTATAGAGGCAGTAAGCAAATGTGGTTTTGCAAATCTCTGGGACCATTCCAAGATCCATGTGGAGGCAATTCCTTCAGAGGCAGAGGATGTAGTTCTCACAGTAGCCATCTCCCTAAAGGCAGAGGAGGCCTGCAAAATAAGGGTTTCCACTATTCATTTCCCGGTAGACCCTATCAGAGCTTCTGAAGTGCTGGCCGACTGCCCTCCTCTGGAGGAAGTCAGGGGAACGATTGTCCTTTTACCTAGATCCCTGGGCTGCTATAACAAAAGATATTTGTGTGCTAAAAATAATATCCAGAGGTTACTTCATACCATTTTCCCAACTCGCAGTCTACAAAAGAAAGAAGCTTCCCGATGTTCTACCCAGTCAGAGGAAGGCAGCAGTCTGAGAAATTCAAAAGCTGTTGCAAAAAAGAATCATCCAGGAGGTCCCACCAGACCAAACAGTATTCATAATTTACTCACGCTTCTTTTTAGTGCCCAAAAAGACAGGGAACCTGAGACCAGTTTTGGAGCTAAGCAAACTGAACCAGTTCATGAAAAAGTCTTGTTATATTACTAGTCCATTCTGCCACTTCTTTCCAAAGACTATTGGATGTGCGTTATAGATCTTTAGGATGTGTACTATCACATCAGAATAAACTGGCGCTCCTAAAGATATTTACGCTTTTGGCCAGTCATTACCAATTCAGAACCCTGCCCATTGGACTCGCCACAGCCCTCAGGGTTTTCACCAAATATATAGCAGTAGTGACAGCTCACTTGAGACTAAAAGGATTGAGTGTTTCCATACCTAGACGACTGGCTCCTCAGCACCCCCTCTGTGCGTGTCCTTCAACAGTCCAGGAACTGTTTGCTCCAGATTTCACTTACTGGGAATAACAGTCAGTTATGCCAAGTCAAATCTGACACCAATACAGAGCGTGGAGTTTATTGGCAAACATCTGAACACAACAAAGCAAATTGCATCTTTACCGACTCATCACATAGACACAATCAGATTCCAGGTTCATCAAATTATATCCTGTCCGTCTCTTCCAGCCAGATTCATTCTTCAAGCATTGGGGCCTATGGCAGCAGCAGTAGTACTACTTCCATTAGCACGTTACTATATGCATGTTTTTCAGAAGTCTCGAGTTGTTCATTGGGCTGTTCGACCACCCTTGTCCTTCCCAGTTAAGTTTACGCTGATTTGGAAATCCCATATACAGTGGTGGATCCAGTCAGATGACATTTATCTAGGCCAGCCCTTTGTTTTACTGCCCCCAGTGGCCATGGTGACTACAGATGTCTACCAGTTGGGGTGGGGGGCATTACTTGTAAAGGACGGTCTAAGCCACGTGCCCCCCCCCCAAAAGAGACCAGTTTGCATATTAATGTCCTGGAGATGAGAGCAGTTGTATTAGTGTTGCAGGCACTTCAAGATGCTCTTCCTGTAGGGATTATTGCAGTTCAGACCAACAACATACCTGTAGTCTGGTACGTGAACAAACAAGAGGGAACCTGGTCATACCCTCTCTGCCGAGAAGCTGCGAGTGTGTGACAATGGTGATCTCCACCATCCACTTTCTAGTTATAATGAACAGTCTGGGGGAAGCCAGCGCACTAGCGAATAAACTCAACAGGTCTATTCTGATGCCTCATGAGTGGTCTCTCAAACAATCAGCAGCGGAGAAAATTTTCCATCATTGGGGCCAACCTGGCTGTGACGTCTTTGTGTCAATCCACAACAAGTGCAGCAGTTATTTTGCTCTAATACCCCCTCAGGTGGAGTCACTGAGAGATGCTCTAGTCTACGTGTGGCCATCCAGTCTTTTTTACACTTATTCTTCATTTCCCTTGAACCCCAAATTCCTACAGAAAGCAATCGGCTTGAAGAGCTCAGTCATCCACATTGCCCCTTCTGGCCTTGACAGGTGTGGTTCCTCTTCCTGTGGTCTCATCTTCGCTGTCCTCCCTGGATACTGAACCCAGCTCCAGATCTCCTCTCACACCCCTCAGGGACGAGTCATTCCAATATACCAGCCTTCAAACTAGCCACATGGTTTCTCCATTTCCAATAATAGCCAGACAGCCCAGACTTTCTTCCCCTGTAAGTACCATTCTGATATCTTCACAGGAAGACTTCCACCAAGAAGGTTTACAGAAGCTAATGGAAAAGCTTTTCTCTTTGTGTGTTGAGAAATAATATTGACCCTTTTAATGCTCTGGTTTCTTGATTTTCTGGCTACACTTTTTAAAGAAGGAGCTAGTTTTTCTATGATTAGATTACTACTGGCAGCTATTTCAAATTTTTATATAGGAGATGAAAATTATTCTTTGGTTTCTTCCAAGTTATGTAAAGCCTTACTCAAAGGCACTTGTGTCCTTAGACCACTAATAAATGGTCCTTCACCTCCCTGGGATCTGACTGTGGTACTACAAGGTCTGACTCAAAAATCTTTTGAACCTTAAGCAAAAAATGATTTAAAATTCCTGTTATGAAAAACAGTCTTTTTAGTAGCTATCACTTCTGCCCAAAGAATTTCTGAACCCCTTGCTCTTTTATCAAAGACTCCGTACATTATTTTCCATAAAGACAGGGTAACTTTACTGACATACCCTTCCTTTCTACCCAAAGTGGCTTTTGAATCTGACATTAACCAATCCATTCATTTGCTGGTTTTCTTTCCAAATTGTTCAAACAAAGGAGAGAATACATGCTACTTTTGCTAGATATGCACAGGACATTATGTTTTTATCTACATAGAATGAAACAAGTTAGAAAATCAGATCAGCTGTTCCAGTTTCCAAAGTTGCATTGGCTAAATGGACTACTGATTTGCATTTCTTGGACCTATTCTCAACAAGGCATTTTTCTGCCATGACTGTCCAAAGCCCACTTAACTAGATCCATAGCCACTTCATCTGCTTTTTGGTCAAGACTGTTGATGATATTTGCACAGCACCCACATTTTTCAGTGCTCATGCTTTTGTTACTCATTACAAATTGGATCTAATATCCAAAAGCAGAGCTGCCTTTGCCTCGGTGGTTTTCCAGAATATCCTTCCATTATGGCCACCCAAGGTTAAAGTAGCTGGGAACTCTTTGTTCCATTCATTGAGGAAGAATGAAAAGGACAATATCAGATTTAAAAGTTTTGTACACATCATAGCTAGGCATCTGTGTTGTCCATTTTCATTCTTCCTCAACTTCTCACCCATCCATCCCCTTTCCTATAAAGTTCTGGAGGAACCTTTTGGAACTTGTAGTTCCGGGTTTGAGTCCTATTTTTTGAGATATCCTTTTCTTTATCTAATTAATTGGGATTTTATGGTAACAGACTCAATCTGAGGTATTGAGAATGGACTAGGGCATTAAGGGTAGAGGGGGGGGAGTTCGAGTTGGATGCAATGTCTGAAGTATGCAACCAAGTCAGATCTGAGGATCAGATCAATAACCTATTAATTGAGGAAGAATGAAAATGAACAACACATTGCCTGTTATGGTGAGTGCATAACTTTTAATTTCTTCTTTGCTGGCAGTAGTATACTTACTAGTCAGTAACTGGATTTTACCCAACAAACAGTTCAGCGGCACTTTTTTTTTCATTTTCTGTTTTAACAGTAAGAGAGCTGAAGTTAAGCTGTTGATCAGTATGCATCCATCTAGGAAACCTGTTGTAGTATTATATTGAAGCTAATGTTGTATAAATGGCTATCGGATTGCATTCAGTTCTCTTAACAAAAGTACAACAAGCGTTTAGTATCTGTACCCAGGGCCCACTGTACTAGGGCTATAGTTACTTCTAAAGCATTCTTCGGAAACAAATCACTGAGTTATATATTTGTGCAGTGTCCACATGGGCATGGTTGAATACTTATGCAAGACAGTGTAAGTTAGATTTGATCTCTAAATTGAAGTATTCCTTCAATACCACCATAATCTGGAGTATTCTTTCATAAGGATCCACCCAAGATCTTGAGCTTAGGTCTGTGTTAGGGTAATGAAATTCTCATGCTCTGATATAAAAGATTCTTACTATAGTGATATATCTGGACTGGCAGTTCCATCTTCATTACCATCCTTGCTGTTTTTCCAAAATTCTCAGTCCCGAGTGTGTCTACAGAGTTGTTTGTATCTGCTTTTGTTTTTTTTATGTAGTTAGTATGCCTTGCACGAACTTCAGAGATCTTGAGGTGGGTCCTTTTCTACACAGCCTCCTGCGTAAAGATAAGGTCTAGTTACCAAGGAAAGGTTTGAGATGCCAGGCCGACTAAGTCCTGCTTGCCTTTGTCCTTTATGTAATGAAGATGGAACTGAATTCCGACCTTCCATTATGTTAAATATGAAACTTTTTGAATCTCTCCATTCTGTGTAGACCATCACCTGAGATTTTAAATTGAAAAGACAGCATTTAAAGATAATCAGTTCTGTGTGTTTTTTTTTTTTCTTGGATATGAAAGTGTTAAAGCGTCATTAATGCTACTTTAGCCAGGTGACTTTCTGAGCACATTACGTTTTGTAACATTAACTGCGGAACACTTCTTCCTTTTGTTCCACAGGCCTATTCTGGTGGCTACTTTGACTGCTGTTTGTTTGAAGAAGGCTGCATAGATTATATTTGGGCAGCAGGCATTTGGCCTTCTCCCTCACTTTTGTAAGACATCACAAGTAGGGCTAGCCATAGTTGAAATAGAGCCCTAAGCAAAGAGCTCTATGGTGACTTGCCTTTATTCCATTCTGGCCTTCCCATGCCATCCAGATTGCTTTCTTATTTTCTCAAACTTTTTTCCTGCATCATTTTGATGCCTAAAATAAATGAATGTATAAAGGTTGGAAAAGCTCCCCAAGCAGAATGGCACCCTAGGCAGACATGTAGTTCACCTAGCTGTAAGGCCTGCCACGACTGCAAGCTTAATGTGTTATCCAATACAGTTCTTTTTGGTGCTGCTCTTAAAAAGGAATGTATTCCTGAAAGGGAGGCTACCGAAGAGAATTGGTTTGAGTTTGCACCGTGTTGTTACAGGAGATGGTCTTGTTCTTACCGGATACAAAAGTTATGTACTTCCTCCTTAATGACAGATTTGGAAAAATAAGTCCATCCTTTATAACTTACTTGCTTATCTCCCCCATCTCTGGCAAAGTAGGTTTTAGCCGTAGTTTTCTATTGGCTAAAGTTTCCCAGTGCTGACCTCAGATCTGAAGAGGTTAGGTTCTGCGGAACATTAGTGGGTAAGGGTAGGGTTCTTGGAAGGCTGGAAAAGTTTTACTTGATGTGCATTCCTAATGTCTGCCAGCTTAATCTTGTTGTTACAAGGGATGGATCTACTTTTCTAGATCTGTCATTATGGTAAGTACGCAACCTTTCTGTATTAATTGTTCATGGCTTTGCTTTGGCTGATAAAATTTTAACTTTAAGGTATATAAAATACTGAGATGAATAGTAAGTTTCCTTCAGAGCCGAAGCAGTGTTTTTCAGTCTTTTTGTGGTGGCAGTTTCCTTCAGAGCCGAAGCAGTGTTTTTCAGTCTTTTTGTGGTGGCAGAACACTATACAAGACTGCTAAATTTCAGTAACACAATATTTAGCACACTTGCTTTTGCTGCAGAATGTGTGGGTTATATTCCCACACCAGGTAGATGGATGGCTGATATTGAAGTGCAGCATAAGGGGGGGCAACGCACTCCTGAGTGTGTCATACTTCTGATGAGAGGTTAAACCAAAGTTCCATCGGCTTGAGTTGGTGACAGCTCAAGTAGATATAAAAAATCCCACGGTACCTGTTGAAAAGAGTTGGGAAAGTTCTCCAGTGCCCGAGTAATATTTCCCATAGTAATATACATAATTGGGCGGCAGTGATGGTGCAGTGGTTAGCATTGCCACCTCACAGCAAGAGGTTCTCCGCTTCAATTCTTGGCTGGGGTGCCTTCTGTGCAGAGTCTGCATGTCCTCCCTGTGGTCACGTGGGTTTCCTCCGGGTGCTCTGTGGTTTCCTCCCACATCCCAAAGACATGCTGTAGGTGGATTGGACACTCTAAATTGGCCCTAGGTGTGAGTGCGTGCATGTGTGTGCCTTCTGTGGAAGTTTGGGCGCCGGGCTGGCAACTCGATACCGTAGAACTCCACTGCCAGTCATGAGCGGACAGGTGATCCGCTGTGGCGACCCCTAACCAGGAAAAGCCGAAAGAAGAAGAATATACATAATCGCCCATGGTCTCCCCTGAAAAGAGGACACTAGCCTAGTGGGACTAACTCAGTCAACAAAAGATAAATAAATATAAAAATACTACTATAGTAATCATGCACATTCCACCTACTATAGGTACGTAGTTTTATACCACTTTTATGTTCATTTATTAAGTTATACAAGGTAGACAGTCTTGTGGCAAGAGCACTTAGTTGCATTTAATATATTTTATAAGAAAGAAAAGCTGAAACACTTTAATGTTTTTTTGTATTAAATTAAATTGTAGTATTCCAGTTGCTTTGAGTTTGCAAGAGACATAAATCAAAGTTACAAAATCCTGTATAATATTTTTCCCATTAATATGAAATTTAAAACTCATTGAACAGCTGCTGAATCCACAGATGAATGCTTTTCTACCTAACAAAACTTTTTGACATTAACTGAAATTTGTAGAGAAGCCTCATTCAGACTGTTGACAATCCTTATTGAAAATCTCTTGACATAGAGAAATGGATGGGATGTTTCTGTCCAACCGTATATTCTGATAATATGTTTGATTGATTACTTAAGAATGCATTTGGGCATATTCCACAGAACTATAGGTCATCTCTCATTATGATAGTCGAGATTAAAGGTCAATTTCATATACATTACACTTCTGATAGGCTATTTTAAATGGGTTTTCTACAGTTTTGTAATTGCCAGTATTGCCACCATATACAGGCAGGCTTCCTGCATTTATTGGTCGATCCATTCCCAAACCAACAGATGTGTGCCCAGTAATGACTCCTTCTGTAATTTGTACAGATTTGCACATATCTGAGTATGATTGTAAATCCATTTTTGTAAGACATGTTGCAGCTTCTACTGCTGGAACTGTCTGTGTATCTTTCTTCCACATTGCCTTTGTTTCTGTCTGCAAATCCTGGTATTTTATGACTTTGTGTCTCTCTGTACGTAAGACACTGTAGTCATTAGATGTAGCAATTTCAATAATCCATGCTTTGTGGCTCATGTTTCCAGTGCTTTTCAGGTTTCTCAGTATTATAATGTTTGCACAATCCCCAGTGCAACAGTGTTACCACATTATTATGCCTTTCAGTGTTACCACATTATTATGCCTTTCAGTGTACAATCCTTCTGCCATCAGTATATCACAACCAGCAACAAGATGTGCAACTGTTTCCAATTCTGTTTTACAAAGCCTACATTTGTACATTTTTGTCTGTTTCTCCCACAAGTTCAATGGACTTTTTAAACCAAAGTGTACATAGTTCACTATCTTGGGCCGCCAATATCAACCTTTCATCTTTTGGTTTAAATTCACCTGTCCTTAACCATTCCCGCATCCGATCCTGATCAACATGATGATGTTCTTCGTGTTTCACTGCTGCAGTCATTACATTTGGGTTATCTGCTTGCAGTAGCCCTCAGTCGGCCTGATTAACAAAGTCTTGGGTCCTGCTTTGGATGCTGTCCCTTCTTCCATGACGTCAGGGGTATAAAGCATGCAGCCAATGCCATTACATTAGTCTTTCTTGCCGTGTGGTGCCCGAAGCAGAAGCAGTTCGCAAGTGCCGGTTGGCCGACTCCTGAAATTTTCATTTTCAAGTTTCAGAACTGAAGTCTTCAACTAAAGCTAAGTACCTCGTTGGGGAAACTTTTTCTTGCTCCTCACCGATGTCAGTAAAAGTTAATAATTGCATTACTTGTGGAAAGCAAATGCCTCATAAAGATTTTCATTCGTATTGTATTCCTTGCCTAGGCCTTGACCACGACATACCTTGCTGTCGGTTTTGTGCTTTATTTAATCAGCGCACTATCTGTCGTCGGTATATTTTCGCCTCTAAATATTTCGGTTCTCGGTTTAATTATCCAGAATTGTCGTCGGTTAGCCATCTGACTACCAGGCCAAAAACTGGGAACTCATTACCCAGGACAAATGGGTTTTAAATATGGTGTCCCAAGGATACAGATTTCACTTCCACACCTTACCAACACCAAGCGGGTGGCAAGATCTACCCCCAAATTAGTGGGCAGAGGACCAAAATCAAGTACTCTCTCGCTTTTAAGCATGGGGGCTATTCAGTTGGTACCAGAAGAGGAAAGGGGACAAGGTTTCTATCAAGACTTTTTCTGGTACCCAGAAAAGGCAGTACATGGCGTCCTATTCTGGACCTTTCTATTCTAAATACCTTTCTGGTAATTCCAAAATTCAAGATGCTGACTCTTCAGCTGCTTCCTGTGCTAGGCAAAGATGCATAGTTGGCAGCACTAAGCATACCTGCACATCCCTATCAGGGAATCTTGCAGAAGATACCTACGCTTCGGTTCTCTGCACTGCCCTTTGGCTTATCTACTGCGCCCAGCGTATTCACAAAGTGCCTAGCTCCAGTCATTGCATTCTGCAGGCAAAGAAATATTCAAATATATCCATACCTGGACGATTGTATAATTCATGCCATACTTTTGAATCATCTGGCCTTTGTTCAAAGGGTACTGACTTGTCTGGGGTACACCATAAACGAAAAGAAATCACACCTTGGTACCCTGTCAATAAATTATATTCCTGGGAACAAGCTTGAATACACCTTCCCAGATGGCTTTCCTCACACCAGAGAAACGGACTCATTTGACAACCTACTTCAAACAAGTGGCCACAAAATCCCAGTTATCTACAAGGCAAATACTGCAAGCCTTGGGGTTCATGGCCTCCTGCATTCTTCTAATTCTATATGCAAGGCTGCATATGAAGAAACTGCAATGATATCTCAAAAGTCTATGGTGTCAACATTCACAGGATCTAGAAGCTATGATTCCTGTCATACCTTGCCTATGCCTAGAGTTCCTTTTGTTGGACAGAGGCCTGCCACCAAAACAAGGGACTACCATTCACACTACCCCCTGCCGCCCAAACCTTAACAACGGACGCATCAGAATATGCATGGGGGGGCTCACCTGGCAGGGAAGTGCATTCAGGGCAAATGGAACCCAAGTCAAATGCACCTACACATAAATCAAAAGGAAATGTTAGCTGTACAGAATACTCTGACAGCCTTCAAGGACCACATTCTTCCAGGACAACTAATGGTAAAGACTGACAACACCACTGTCATGTGGTACATAAACAAGCAGGGGGGTACACATTCTTACCCCCTCTGCAGACTAGTCATGGCATTGTGGAACACAGCCTTGAGCTACCAAGTGAATCTACAAGCTCAATTCCTGCCAGGAAAACTAAATACACTGGCAGATGGACTAAGCAGAAATCTCATGGACCCACACTAGTGGAAACTGGAACCAAGGATTTTCAACATGTTGACAAGCAAGTGGGGGAGCCCAGATATAGACATGTTTGCCTCCCCCCAGAACCATCAATTGGACACATTTTGCACAAGGATTCCCCACAAGCTAGCTTGGAAAGTAGATGCTCTATCCTTCAGTTGGAAAGACCTATCAGTTTATGCCTTTCCTCCTCTGCCTCTGCTCTCCAAGGTACTACTAAAGATCAAACGGAACAAGCCAAGGATAATTTTTAATTGTACCAGACTGGCCATGTCAACACTGGTACCCCCTCTTGCGCAGTGTGTCACGCTTGGCCCCATGGCACATGCCCCAGACTCCTTCCCTGTTGTCTCAGCAGGAGAACCAGATTCTGCACCCTCAGCTGCAAACCCTGAACCTAGAAGCCTGGCTAATTACCTAATCTCTCCTTTACCACCCCCTCAGTAAATCGGTGATGGATATCATTTTAGAGGCAAGGAGGCCTAGTACTAGAAAATCTTATGCTGTAAAATGGAAAAGATTTTGTGCCTGGAATCCATCTCAAAGGATGAGCGCAGCAGTGCCCAATTTACCTCAGATTCTACAATGCTTGACTGAGATGCTTCATAAGGGCTTGTCCTTTTCCACCATCAAAATTCATGCCTCAGCCATTTCAGCTCATTACAGCACAGAGCCGAGCCCCCCCCCCTTCTCTCACCCACTGCTCAAGCAGTTCCTCAGAGGGGCCAAAAATTTAAGGCCACCTAGGAGAGCTCCAACTCCAGCCTGGGACCTTAACTTTGTCTTGGAGAAACTCACTCTTCCTCCTTTCGAGCCAGCTGCTACTGCAGATTTAAAATGTATTTCCTGGAAAACAGCTTTCCTTTTAGCAATCACTTCTGCAAGGAAGGGTATGTGAATTACAGGCCCTTAAGGCAGTGAATCCTTTCATCATCTTTCATGTGGACAGGGTGTTCCTCAGAACCAATCCCTCCTTCATGCCCAAAGTGGTATCCAATGTAGCTCTTAATCAGTCCATTCATTTGCCTACCTTCTTTCCTAACCCACAGAACAAAGGGGAACGGATACTGCACTCCTTAGATGTGCACAGACAACTTAGATTTTACTTGGACAGGACTAAACTTCAAAGGAAATCTGAACAACTGCTGGTGGCATTTGCTGCAGGGACAGAGGGGAAAGCTATTTGAAAGCAAACCATTTCAAAATGGATAGGACACTGCATTCATTTCTGCTATAAGCACCATGGAAAACCTATCCCACAGGGCATCAGACCCCATCAACCAGGGCTGCATCTACCTCCACAGCCTTTATAAGGGGTGTCCCTACCAGGGGCATCCTAGAAGCTGCTACCTGGAGTTCTGTACATACTTTCACCATGCATTATCATTTGCCCATTTTCTCTAAATCCAGAGCTAGCCTTGCCACTGCAGTCTTGCAGGGCCTTATAGCTGGTTCTAATTCTACTTAAATTCCTCCTCCCAACCTTAGTTTTGGGAATCTACCCAAATGTAATGACTGCAACAGTAAAACATGAAGAACATAGTACAGTTGTATACACTTACCCAAATGTAAATGTTCGAGTGTATTCACTGTTGCAGTCCTGGTTACCCTCCCTCCAGCCCCCTTTCTTCTTTTGGCTGTACCTCTACTCTCACTTACTATGCTCAAAAAGCTTTTTTGGTGTATTTGCTTTTCTGTTGGAGATATATCCTTGTAGTTATAGATTTAATAGCTTCCCATTAGGGGGGCACCTGACATCTGGGGCAAGAAAAACTGATGTAATGGCGTCGGCTGCATGTTTTATACCCCTGACGTCATGGAAGAAGGGACAGCATCTGACGCAGGACCCAAGACTTTGTTAATCAGGCCGACTGAGGGCTACTGCAAGCAGATAACCCACATGTAATGACTGCAACAGTAAATACACTTCGAACATCTACATTTATGATAAGTGTAAACAGCTGTACTTTGTTCAAAGAGTTTTCTATACTTGCAACGATATTTATGCATTTTCCACATTTCTTGCCTGCTTATCTGATCCTTCACCTTATATTCTTTCTTTTTCTTTTTTTTGGCACATTCAGTTGCTGCCTGATTTTTATCTACTTCTGGTTTGATTTCCATTCCCGGTTGACACCGATATGCTTCTGCTAAACTAAGCAGGAAGTTATCTTAGACTTGTACTCCTCATGATTGAACACTTTCACTATGTTTGGGTCTTGTGAAGTCGGCAGATATGTATGCAGTCCCACTATTGCAGATCTATACATGTAGTCAATTTCATGGAGGCCGATACCCCCTTCAGAATGGGGAATATGTAGTCTTGGTATGCACTGATTTTTTTAAATCATTTGATGAGCATGAAGTATCCTTCTTGTTTTTGTGTCCAATCTATCCAACACCTTTTGGGGCCAGTCAGTCACTGCAGAACTGTAAGTTAGGACAAGAAGAGCAAATTGGTTTATAGCTTGGACTTTGTTTCTAGGGATCAGTGCTGTTTTAAGTCTTCTAAAATATTCCTTGCTGAGTTTTCTTCACATTTGTTCATGATTTATTGTTGATCCTTCATCATTTCCCAAATATTTATACACTCCCTCTTGCTCAAGTTCTTTTATATCACATTCCTGTCACAAAATTGATTCTTGGTGTTGCAGCTATCCTGCTTTAAAGGCTGCTTTTGCACATTTATCAAGACCACCTCTGATGGGGTGTCAGACAACCACATCACATGATGTAAATATGGATATCGCTATCAAGTTGCAGTAATTTTTGTTGCTTTTTTGTTAGTGTCATTTGTGGAGAAATTTACAGCATGTGCTGTTCTAGGGGAATCGGTCCGCTTAAGGATTGGGGTTAATGTTCTACTTGTGAACACAGTAGTACTTTTCTAATTCAGCCCTCAAACATAAGCTTGAGGGCTGGAAGTGTGTGTGTGTGTGTGTGTGTGTGTGTGTGTGTGTGTGTGTGGTATTTATTTGACATTTGTTAACCGGGTTAGTCCAACTGAGCCATATGGCCTGTTTTCAGTGGAGACCCTAGGAGAAAAGCCCCAGCATACAAAATTAAATGAGTTGCATAGTAGAATATATATATATATATATATATATATATATATATATAAAATCAAAGAATAGTTGCATACTAGAATATGTATAATCAAAGAATACAAAAGTTAATGCAATGTAGGAAAAAAAATACGCGTGTGTGTATATATGTGTGTGTGTGTGTGTGTGTATATATATATATATATATATATATGTTGTGTGTGTATACATATGTATTTATATAAATGTATAGATAGTGTGTACGTAGGTCATATATAGATTTTATATATATATATATATATATATATGTGTGTGTGTGTGTATAGTTTTTTATTTCACATTATTTTCTGTGGCATGATTGTAATTGTTTAAGTTGCTTGCTGGATAGAGCATTGCATAGGTTATGGTACTTTTTAGTGATTGAGTTTTCTTATTGTTGATTTTCCCGTGTAGTTCAGAGATAACCTGTGTTTTAGTTAATTTGATTCAGGGCTGTATGCCAGTAATACTGTTTTCTATTTATTTATTTATTTAAGTTTTTCCTTCTACTTGTGAAAAAAAGTTGCAAGTGTATGATATATTTTGCTGTGTTTATTTTTTTTTAGAGCATGATTTTTTTCTCCTTTTCTTTTGTGAGAGGACCTGAGTTAGATGACTGACACAGATGAAGTGATGCCAAATGTTATCTGTACTCTTGTTAATTAATGTACACATTTTATTACACCATTTTACCACTGCCGATTGTTAGGATAAATGTTACCCTAAGGTGAACCTTTTTTTTTATTAAACTTTTCCTAGCAAGTTCTTCTCTGCCTGGCTTATGTACTTAAAATTGAAATATCTGTGCCTCATTTTCTTAGATTGGCTGCCTTGACAGCATTTTCTAACCAATCAACTTATCCCTAAGCTCCCAGAAGTGTGAAGATTGAGTTTTGCTGAAAAAAGAAAAAGCTTGCACAAGTTAATATAAACCTGATCACTTTACTGTAAAAGAGGTGATTGTCATTAACCATTCTTTTTTTCTGTTTTGTTTGTTCTTGTTCACTTTTAAAGACAGAATCCCAGGCCGGTACTAGGCTCCAGTGGAATAAAGTCTAGAATTGGAAACCTACAAGTCAGTACAAGCAGAATTACCCAGAATTCAAGTACTGGCTTACAGCGAACATTTGATGCAAGGCAAAAAATAGGTGTTACAGATGTTCGACTCAGATTGGGAGTAAAGGATGCTCGGGAGAAACTTGTACAGAAAGATGCTCGATTTAAAATCCAAGGGAAAGTACAGGATGCTCGTGAAATGTTGAACTCTCGGAAGCAGCAACAGGTTGACGCTGTTGCTGATAAAAAAGTCACTCCATTGACTGATGCCAGGGAAAAACTGAGCTTGAAGAGGAGCACACCAGTTGTAACAAGCAGCTCACAAGTGGGGGCAGTCTCTCCTACAGTGAAAATCACAAAAACTATTCAAGTAAGGCAGAAATGGCATTACTGATATAGATTGTCCTGTGGTTTATTTACTAATTCTTTGTATTTGTTAAATGGATCAGAGACCTGGTCTGTAAAACCTTTTCAGCCGTGACCGGGGTCAAGAAGGCAGAGGCAATAAAAAACATTGTAACAGAGTGTACAAGTTGAGTTTGCAACACAGACATGATATTTGAGCAAGTGTCTGTAACATATGTTATAGCTATATAAATATGTGGAACTAAATACCGTTAAAGGTGACATGATGTTGACAAGGCTAGTGATTAAGAAAATGTGTGGTGTTAAATATGTCTGCTTTGAGAAATAATATGATGTTTTAGTAAGGTTGTATATATGTCATTTATTTATTATTCCTTTTCGGAATGCTGGCCTAAAAATTAAACTTGTAGAACAGGAAAGTGCAAATGTTTATTCTGCTTGAGATATACAATTAAAAATGGTGCTGTACTTCCCACTTTGAAAATCTGATGTACCCAAATAGCTGAGTATTGACCCTTTGTATCAAGTAATAGCCCAACATCTGTTAAAGCCTTTTGGACATATTTTGACTGAAAAAATACATCCTATCTGGAAAATTTGATGTCAGAAGTCAGAAGTTCATTATTGACTCACTTTCACATACAGCATGTCATTTTAGAATATTTGTAGGGCTGATTGGTAGTTTGAAATTTTATGATCTTTATACTGATCACTGCTGCATAGGATATCACAACTGCCTGGGTTCCAAAGCTCCAGGACACCTTTCCTTTGTCCAAACCATTAGTCAGCTTGAGCTGAGCAGACTAAAAAGACAGGTTTGGGCGCCAGGCTCTTCGCAGCTTTCTTGCCACTGAGAAGAACGCTACTCTGTTGGCTTTCTAGAGTTGATGGTAGACTAATGCTGTTCCATCGCTGGGCAGGTAAGTCCCCTTTAGGGAAAAACCTTTCACAGTACTTTTAAGATTGCTTCTCACAAAAAAGGTAGTTTAAACAGGTAGATTTTAGCCAGGAAAAAAATTTCTGTGACTGTCTTGTTACTTTTATATACTTTTAAATGGGAGTGCACATTTTTGTTGGTAAAAGTTGTTTTAGAACTATTTTTGTGTGGAGAAAATACGTTTTGCTGCTTTCCTGTTTTACTGACTATTTCTGCTAAGCTTCCCTAGAAAACAAATGCAAATTTGGGCTTAACGATGGAACAAACTACCAGTCCTTTGGCTGGACCTTCTTCCAGCCATAAAACCAAAAGTACTGTTAAGCAGCCTTTGCCACAACAGGCTGATAATTTGCTCCAACCGCAGGTAGGTGACTTTGCTATGGCCAAGTCTGGTCCCTCAGACAACTCATGTTTTTCTTTGGATCCCTGTGGTGTAGTCCCCACAGTCTCTGGAGGTAAACCATATCCTCTGCAGTTGTTGGGGCCCTCTCAGTGGGCAAGGGAGAGCCACTTTTGTCAGTCATGGCAAAAGAGGAATAGAATATGCCCCTGCTTAGCCAGAATGTTGTGCCCATCCCTGGGGAAGCTATTGCTGGCAATACTGAATCTGTTTTCCTTGACTTTCCTGTCAAGATGAGACACACAACTAAATACTGTGGACAGGAGTAATTTATTGGGCTTGGTTCAAGGTCTTTCCCAGGCCGTTGAACCTTCTGGAAGGTTGTTTCAGGTAAAATAAAGAGTTTCTTCATTCCATGATAAGGTTCAAGATTTGGAATCTTTAGGGGAGTGTGAAAGGGAGAGATGCAGTATTTTCTCCTCAGGTTTCTGATTTAGATTCTGAGGAGAGTGTTGTATTTGGTTATCCCTGTAAAAGATTCTTTTTCTGAAACTTTTCTAGAATGACCCATTGTTTACAGTGAGAGAATACTGAAGTTTCTCAGTCCCTCAGAGAATATTGTGATTTGCTACAAATGGAATTTCCAGAGCCCTCACCCATCCCACCAGTACATTGGAGGATGTGTTTTTTTTTTTTTTTTTCAGTCTGATTTCCCTGACAGCCAACTTGCTACCCATACGAAAGTAGATAGAATGTACGAAGTGCCTCAGTCTTTCCAGTTTTTGTTCACTATTTCCAGACCCGACCCAGCAGCTGTAACTTTAGTTAATCTAGCTACTGCCAGGCATTTTGCTAATTTTAATTCTTCTCCTTATAAGGATGGTAAAGTTTTTAAGTTTGGGAAAAAATGTGTGCTGCTGCAACTTTGATTTTTAGAATTCTAAACTGTCAGGCTTATATGTTAAAATTTATTAATCGTGAAAGTATGAGGAATGTTTACTGCAGTCTCCACTAGTGAGGACAGTTCTTTTTAGTGTAGTTTAATTTCTTTTATTCTCAGGTCACTACTCATGGTTTGAAATGTGTGTATGACTCTGTATATACTTCCGGGACTGCTCTTTACTGGTTCTGTTTTAAGGAGGTTTGCCTGGCTGTATTCTCAAAACCTCACAAAAGATGACAGAAATTACATTTTAATTCTCCCTCATTTGATAGAGAATCAGTGTTTGATCCCTGTGCTGCAGATATTATCAAATAATGTGATGAGAATCTCTGAGTTTTCAGCCCTCCTCCTTTAAACTATCATAAGGATTTTATGCTCTTTTTATCTAATTCTGGGATGAAACAAAATAAACTGAGTCTCCGCAGAATACTGGTAAGCAGACATTTAAAACACAGTGGCTGAGAGGTTTCAAAAGAAAACAGCAACCCCAAAGCAAAGAACAGTCAAACAAGTCAGAAGACTGTATCAGGGACATTGTTCCCTCTCCCACCCTTGCAGTTCCTTACATCTTCTAGAAAGTCTGAAACTCCATTTCTCACTTTGGCAATGGTTTGTTACAGACAAGTGGATGCTGATTGTGATCCAAACTCAATAGTAACAAACAAACATAGCGAAAACAAAGGAGTAAATCTGAAACACACCAAACAGCCAATACTTAATCCAGCAGAAGTTTTCTTTATTCTCTCCAAAGATCTGGTACCGCGCTTTCGCATTCGCCTTCAAAGGATCACAATTCAATGTTACTTAGTAACAGTATTTATATAAACATTAATTGGATCAATTATTCAATTTATTACATCATTAAATACAAAAAAGGAGGGAAAAGAAGCATCTGAAATATATTTAAAGTGACCTTCCTGTTTTTAGATTCTTATGAATATTTAAATATTTGTATCAACAATATAAAAATATAAACATTTTATATTATTTTATTTTATCATCAAAAAATATTTTATCATCAAAAAATATTCATGACACATTGATTAATCAAATTATCATATGCCTAATTCTAAATTCAATCCTAAAGGTTTTAAAGTATTATATTTTAGAATCATTCTGGTTTCTAGCTCCAATAATCTATCACAAATATTATCACCTTTACAACAAAAAGGTTTGCCCAAAATACTGAATTTTAAACTATCAGCTTTTCCTTCATGAGCTTCTAAAAAATGTTTGGCAACTGGACTAGATAAATTATGGTTTCGGATGTCTTTTAGATGCTCTAAAATTCTCACCCTAACCATTCTTTTAGTTTGTCCAATATACCATGTATTATTACAAGAGCAAGTAAGTGTATATACAACACCAATAGATTTGCAAGTAAAATAGTGCTTAGGGTAATGGTTGACATTATTAATACATCTGACATCAATTATTCTATCACATAAACTACAAAATCCACATCTAAAAGATCCCATGCTAGTGACTTCAGGAATTCTTTTTATCAAGAGATTATTATTCAATATTTCCTTTAAATTTTTACCTTTCTTATAAGAAAATATTATATGATCAGGAAAAAGCTCACCTATCTGATCATCCTCACTGACCAAAAACCAAAATCTCTTAATGATAGCTGATTGTGATCCATCTAGGATACAAATGGCACTGAGAGGAAATTCCTCCTTTTCAGGGGATTCCTTCTCCTGTACCAATCCTGACCTCCTGCTTTTCTGGGGGGGGGGTCATACAAGCCCCCCCCACTTCCGGTAGGGGAAGAATTTTACTCAAGAATGTTTAGTACCAAAGAAAGAAAACTCTTGGAGACCAATTCTGGATGCAGTTTGTGATAGTGCCCAAGTTCAAATTGCTTTCTCTTTACATTCCTATGCATCCAATTTGCAGGCGTTTCTTAAGGTGTTTTGTGTCTGGATCACAATATCAGTTCTCTGCCTTACCCTTTGTGAAGCACAAAGTACCTAATCCCTGTTAGAGCCCATTGCAAGTTACAGGATGTCCACATTTTTCCATGCTTAGACAATTTTCTTATCTTTATATCTAACAAATTTAATAAAACTCTGACGTCTCGGCCAAAGCCTTCAAGGAGTATAACACAAAGTATACATCATTTGAAGAAGATGAAGGGGAGAACAGATAATTTCCATCATTGCCAGTGACTCAGCAAACAGAACAATTTCAAAAAACTTTTCGCAATGTACAACAAAGTTATGGTGGTGGTGGTGGTGGTGGGGGGGAGACAAGGCACCAAGCGATACCGGGAAAAAGGCAACATGGGATTTCGTGAACATCAACCACAACGCTGTAAGCGAGGTAAATGGTAAATCTCCCTGTTGCAATGTTAAGTGGCTATGTTATCTGGACATTTTCTTTTTGAGACTGAATTTGCTGTGTTAAACTGGGGTTTAAAACTTATACCCACGGTTCATCCACGGTTGCATGAATTGAAATGTGATATTTTTAAATTGTGCAGGAACTTACATTTGAAATATTATTTTAGAGATGTAAATAATGTGGCTAAAGACGATGTTTTAGATAGTAGCACTAGCATTTTACATGACAGTTTCAATTCATGTGATTTTTACATGGAGTCTAATGCTTACTGTTTCTTTGATACAAGTCATGTTAAACATAATAGCACATTTAGTCCACCTTTTTAAATGAAGGTATTATACATTTCTTGAAATGCTTAATTTTGCTGTGAATAATGAGTATTTAAACTTTAAAAAAGAAATGTATAACATTAATTACAATTTAACATTATTAGAATGGAAGTCAGTGAAAGCATTAAGTAACAGAAGTGATTTAATTTTTAAGCCGGCTGACAAAGGCAATACTCTGGTGATCATGTCTTGTATCCAATATTTAGCTATGTGCCAGGAGCATTTGATGGATACTAATGTTTATGAAAAAGTTGATAACCTTGTGTATGAAAATGAATTAAAGGAATATGAGAATTTGTTGCACAAGGGCTATAGACTAGGCTATTTTTCTAAGGAAGACATAAAAAAAAAGTTTAATGCATAAAATTGTAAAATGGTCTATTTCTATTGCCTTCCTAAGTTACATAAGGATCTTAGGCAGCCCCCAGGCAGGCTTATAGTTTCAGGCCTTAATTATTTCTTAAACAAACTAGGAGAGTTTATTCACAGTTACTTGTTTCCCAAAGTTTGCACCTTGCCTTCATATAGTCATGATGTGTTTGATTTTCTGGAAAAAAATGAGCACTATTAAGTGTAATTTTGGGTGGCAATAGATGTAAAAAGTTTATACACCAGCATCCAGCCTAGTTTTGGTATTGAGGCAACAAGTTGTTTTTTGGGAAACAGTCCTGCTGCAGAATATATTGTAGAGCTTGTCCATTTCTGTTTAACAAAATTTTTTTTTGAATTTAATGAGTTATACCATCAGAAACAAGGCACTGCCATGGGGGCAGCCTTTGCCCATATGTATGTCGGGTACCTGTCAAATCTTTGAACGCTCAAAATTTCAAACGTTACATGGTCGAGACCAAACGTTCGAAATTTTGAGTGCTCGAAGATAGACTTTCAACGTCACCGTACGGTGCAGATAGGGAGAATTTCCCTTTTCTGCACTGAAGTGCGGTCTCTGAGTTGGTATATTTAAGTAGGGGGGTGTGGGGTGCAGGGGGGCTTGCCCCCCTGCCTATACTGTTAATGTGTTTTTGTCTGTGTTTACGCTTTTTTTTAAATTTTTTTTATGTTCAAACATCCAGATGTCGAACATTTGATCTCGACCATGTAATGTTCGACATTTTGGATGTTTGAAATTTAACATAGACCCTGTATGCCAACCTTAGTATGGGCTTGTTCGAAAGGGAACAGTTTTATGTAGAAGATTTTTTCCATAAACATTATCCAATATTACAGATTTATCGACAACCTCATTTTTCTGGTTGAGGGAGGGAAAGAATTAGTTGATGAATTTATAGCTGACTTACAAAATAATAGATTTGGACTAAAATTTGACAGTCTGAAAATTGGGATGTGTCCCTTTTTTAGATGTCATAGTAGACATTTCAGATGAGAACGTTTTACAAACTTCAGTCCATAGGAAAATGAAGAATGTAATTGGAGAGTGCTTCTTTAATTGTATAATTGTTTAATTGATGTATTTGTATGTGTATATATGGGGCAAGTTTTTTACTTTGTGTTTTACTCCTTGAAGGCTTTGGCCGAGATGTCAGAATTTTATTAAATTTGTTGGATATATTGGTGATTGTTTCTTTTTTGCTACAAAGCAACTTTTCATTTTGCTACAAAGCAACTTTTCATTTTGTGCATCAATTTGCTTATCTTTGCAGTGTCTTTTTGCAAACTGTCAGGAATCTGTCACCTGGGTAAGAGGTTTACACAGGCTGAGATTATAAGAAAACATTCCATAATCTTTTTTGACTCAGTCACACAAGATTGTGTTTCTGGTGTGTCTGCTACACACCTCAGTACAAAGAGCTTTTCTTCCAGTGGAAAAAAATGGATCAATATTTAGATGATCTTTTTTTTGGGGGGGGGGATTCCTCTCAGACTTCTTTCACAGTGAGGGATTACCTTCAGAATTTTGGGTCTCATGGCTTCCATGAGTCTCATGAACCTCTTGTAAGACTCCACATGAGAAGCATACAGTAGTATCTGAAATCTCATTGGTCTCAGCAAAGTAGTCAAGTCACAGTAGTCATCTCAGATTTTGCCTGGGGAGCAGTGTCATTGGGTATAAAAGTGTAGGGTCTTTGGGACAAGAAAGGCTAGATCAAAACACGCAAATATAAAAGATGTGCTCACTCTTATAAAAGGCTGTAAACTCTCTGTCATCTGTGTTCCTTGGGACCTCTTTAAGTAGTTACAGGCAATACCACAGTGATGTTGTGCTTAAACAATTAACTGGGGGAACCAAATCTTACCCCCTGTGCAGGTCAGCCATGTTAGCATGGGATATAGCTTTATAGCACAGTCTCTCACTACAGGCATCCTTAGTCAGAGCAAAAATTGTGCGTCAGACAAGCAGAGCAGGGCCAAGGCAGAACCTCACAAATTGGAAACTGAATCAGATGGTCTTCAAAAGATTTGATCCATCTGTGGGGAATTCCTCTGGTAGATACTTTTGCCGCCTGTGTAAACAATCAACTGGTAAAATTATATTCCAGGACTCCATGCAGGAAGACCTGGCAAACAAATGCCTTTTCTTTTCCTTGGACAGGAATGTCATGTATGCTCTTCCACCCTTTCTTCTGGTGTCCAGGGTACTTTTAATGATTCAAGGGGACTTCCAAAAGATCATTGTGGTGACTCCTTCTGACCCAGACAGCAGTGGCTCACCCTTGGAATTGACCAGGGGACAGTTAAGACAAGCTTCCTCACATACCAGATGTTTGATGCATCCTGACCCAAAGCTACAACTGACTACCTTGATGTTAGGGTTTTACTACCTTTTAGATACCTGTTTTCTGAGGATGTGCAACAGGTATTAATGGAGGTAGGCATGCCTGTTACTATAAAGTCATATATAATCAAGTGGAAAATGTTTTCTAGTTGGAGCCAACAAATCAACCAGCACCCATTCGGGGCTAGTGTTTCTCTGATTTTGCAGTATTTGTGTGAGTTACTATCCTATGACCTGCCTTATTCCTCTGCCAAGGTTCATTTGTCAGCCATTTCAGCATGTGTGACCATGGATCCCCCTCTTTCAGTGCAACTGCACTGCACACAAAATTTTTTTTGAAAGGGGTGCTAAATAAGAAGCTTCCCAGAAAACAGATCTCCTCTTTAGGATCTTAGTTTTGTGTTAGAAAAGCTAACACTTTGTTCCTCAACGAATGGGTTTGACTCCGACCCTCGGATCCAACTCTGCCACTTTTGTTTAGATTCCAAGATCTGTTGACCTCCTTCCTTACCCGTAATGCCCCTGACTACTGAGTTACTTTACATCTCATTTGCCGCTCTTTAAGATCGGACATGATTGCGATTTCTCAAGCTCATAGTGGGTTTAATGAGTGCATAGTCTTGTTTTTTCTTCTCCTTGGCTGTTGCTGCTTTATTATTAATAATAATGTCTTTGTCATGTGTTTTTTTAAACTTTTTTTTACTACCAAGATTCTTTTTTGGTAATCTTAGTTACCATTGTTGGTAACCCTTCTTCCTCTTTTACCTCGCTTTGAGGTGTTCTCTCTTACCATTGTTAGTATTTTTCTTCTGTCTTTTATAACTAAAAAAAACAACTTTTCCCTTTTCCTTATTTGTAGGCGTTATCTTTTGTGACTTTACAGTATGGTTGATAAGTCTACTGGTTTCAAAAAGTGTACTTCCTGTGGGCATAAGATCCCCAACTCTGATTCCCACAGGGAGTGCATTTATTGTCTGGACCCGGCACACTTTGACACCTCTTGCTCCATTTGTGCAGCATTTAATCCCAGGGTCATTAGTGGCAGGAGAAATAAGCTCATCGTAAAAGGCCTCCTTCCAGCTTCTGCTCCTTCCTCTGGTACTTCATCAGTGGCTCAGAACTCCTCTGAAAAATCAGAGGAGCCCAGGGAGCACCGAAAACGTTCTCCCGTGCAGTCTCCAAAGTCAGCACTTCCATCTGAACCTCCTAAGAAGGTTTCAAAGAGTTTGAAGTTTGGATCCAATGTCAACTGTTGCCAAGTCCCTTTGGTTCCGAAGTCCAAGGTTTTTCCCTGGAGCGGGTATCCCCAAGGTAGAGGTCTCCTTTTCTTAGAGACTCCTAAAAAGACTTCCAGGCCACCTTCAGCAAAGTCTTTCCGAGATGGAGGTGGATAGGATGATGAGAAAATTCCTCGGAACACAGATCCAGATGGGGTTCTTGTCAGCTTCATCTCCCATCAGATCTGAGAGCCTTAAACCTTCTTTCCATCCTGTTATCACTCCTCCTGCAGTCCACCCCGCCATTTCGAAGCCCTTGGATCTGACATCCCTGAGAGTTGAACTATTGGATCTGAAGATTCTTCTATCTTCCACTCAGGTTACTTCTCTGATCCATTCAGCCCTTACCCCTTTGGAGCATGATGGTTCTTAGAGCCAAAGCATCTGCATTGGATCGGAGGGGTTGACTTCGACTTTGAAGCTTTCAGTGACATTGCTTCTCCTCGGGGCTTCGGAGTTGGACAGCTTGGCTCCGACTCCTTCCTCAGAGAGGAGAGTCTGGGAGAGCTTTGGATTGTCTGCTTTGACCGCTTCAGCTCCAGTCGGATTGTCCTTGGCCTGTCCTGGCCCTTCTATCTTCGAGGTAGTGGAGAGGGTTTTCTCTCACCCCAGGGCAGTTTTGTGTCTTGTGCCTTTGGATCCTCTGTCCGAGTCTACTCATCCTACACCTCGGGGACAGCCAGCTCGGATGAGCTTTCAGACAGTTCCCACTAGGGAAGTCCCTGCTTCTTTTGACACCTGTCCAGAGCACCCCACTTGAGAGGTTCCTCGAAAGAGGTTGTGGAAGTGGAGGCACTTGGATTTCCTGCAGGAATCCCTCCCAGAAGACATTGATTTTCATGAAGGAGAAGGGTACTCTAGATCTCCACCTGAGGATGTCTCGTTTGGAGACAGTATAGAGATCCTTTGCCAGAAAGGTGGTTGGTCTTCCTAAAACCCTTCCCAGGAGGAATCTGTGTTCTTGGAAGCCTTCAGGTCTAGACAATATACTTCTTGGTTTATCCCACCTGCGGATGAGCTTATAGATCTTGTCTCTTACAGGGCATGGAAGAAACCGGACTCCGTAGAACCGATTCCCAAACAACCAGACAAGATAGGAACATCCCCTTTGACGGACAATATTGGACCAAGGGAATAAGTGTAGATGCCATTGTTGTTGCACCAGTCAATAAGAAGGAGCTAGCTGAACAGAGCTCCACTGTCCATCTCCCTAATAGGGAGTCAGGGGTGTTGGACAAGTTTGGGAAGCGAGTATATGCATCAGTGACCTTTGCTTTATGGTTGCTGAATTTCCTGGCACATTTCAGTAAGTTTAGAGGAACTTGGTTAAGGAACTCTTAACTCTACCCCTGAGTCTGTGTCCTCAGAGGAACGAGAGTATTTTTTTCTCATGACTGGCCACCCTGCAATCCATTACAAACACGCTCATGGGGTTAATCTTGCATACAGCTGAAGGTTCCTTATGGGCAGCTGGTTCAGGCATAGCCATTAGGAAACATGCTTGGATACGGTTGTGCAATTTTGCGTAACCCTTCATGGCATCATTCATCAACAGTCCTTTTGATGGATCTTCTTTGTTTGAACCAACAGTTTGAGACACTCTCCCACAGTAAGAAGGATGGAAAGACCTTGTCTGCCATAGGAATCCGCCTTTCTACCTCGCAGAGGCCCTTTTCTAGGAATCTACAAAAGGACCTTTCCAAGAGTCACGCAGAGATTTGTCCCCCTTCGGCAGAGGGGGAAGTGGCTACAGTGAAAGACACCGGCCACCAAGCAGAGAGGGTTCGCAAATTCAAGGGTCTCAAGATTCCTTCTCAGACAGATCCTTTCAGTGCTCCTGAAAGGTTGGCCGAGTGTCCCTCTGTGGAGGCAGTTGGGGGCACTTGTCTTTGCACCTAAAAGCATGGCTAGCCATCACAAAAGATTTGTGGGTGCAAAGGATCATATGCAGAGGATGATTCATTCTCTTTTTTTCAAGTTCCCCTATAGAAAAGAAAATGTCTTCCCCAGTCAGAAGGAGTTAGCAGCTCTAGACATTTAAAAGCTTCTGGACAAAAGAATCATCCAAGAGGTCCCCCCAGACCAAAAAGGATCCAGAGTTTACTCGGGGGTTCTTTTTAGTGCCAAAAAAAACCCAGAGGACCTGAGACCCATTTTGGATCTCATTTATCTGAACCAGTTTGTAAAGAATTCCATATTCTGGATGGTCATGGTTCAGTCCATTCTGCCTCTCCTGCAGATGGACAACTGGATGTACTCTATCGATCTCCAAGACACGTACCATCACATCAAAATGAACAGGCACTCTCAAAAAATACCAACGCTTCTGGCTGGGACCCGTAATTATCAGTTCAGAGACCTGACCTTTAGTCTCACCACAGCCCCCAGGGTGTTCAACACATGCATGGCAGTGGTTTCCTTAGACGTCTGGCTCCTTATGGCACTAACCAGGCACTTTCTGGAAACGGCCAACAATTGTTTACTTCATTTATCCCATTCAAGTCTTGGAGCTTATAGGGGATCATCTAGATACAGTCAGTTGTGTAGCTGTTCTGCCTCAAAACAGAGTTCTTACTTTGAAATTGCATGTCAGACACGTTCTTTCTCATGCCTCTCCCCCACTAAAAATGATACTCAAAGCCCTAGGGTCGATGGCTGCTGCAATAACTTTAATACCCACTGCTTGTCTTCATATGAGAATTCTTCAGTGGACTGTAGCAGTGCAATGGTCTTTTCATCGACTTCCCTTACGACATCTGATAAAAATTGTGTCAGGTTTGCAGGAAGTCCTTACTGTGGTTGATACACTCCTAAGAAAAAATTTGCCAAGGATGTCCATTTATTCTCCCTCCCCTAAATGCCACGCTGACCATAGATGCTTCCCAGTTGGGGTGGGGAGCATTACTTGGAACGGACTGTTTAAGGCACGTGGTCCCCAGAAGAAACCAATTTGTATATAAATGTCCTGGAGATGAGAGCGGTGCTTCAAGTATTGCAGGCCCTTCAGAGATCACTTCCAGTAGGAACTATAGCCTTACAAATGGACAACCTGTCAGTAGTTTGGTTCATCAACAAACAAGGGGGAACCAGATCATGTTCCTGTGCTGAGAAGCAGTGAGGGTTTGGCAGTGGGCGATCTCCTCCAACCACTTTCTTGTAATGATGCATATACCAGGGAAGACCACCATCTTAGTGGACAAGCTCAACAGGACCATCCTGATGCCTCATGAGTGGTCTCTCAATCAATCGGTGGCAAATATGGTCTCCCACAAATGGGGTCAACAGTGCCGCAACTTGTTCACCTCTCCCATCAACAACAAAAGCAGGGAGGTTCTTTGCTCTAATTCTCCATTGAGGACATTCACCGAGAGATGCTCTAGACCATGTTTGGCCCTCCGGCCTCCTTTATGCTTACCCTCCCCTACCCCTCATGCCCAAGTTTCCTCTGAAAGTGCTGTGGTTGAAGAGCAAGGTAATACTCATTGCCCCTTGCTGGCCTCGGCAAGTATGGATGTTCTTCTTTTGCCTTTTCAATTGCCAGTTAATTTGGGTGTAGTAGCTCCTTTGGGAGGAAGACTGTCTCTTTTCAGGTTTTATTGGGACACATTCACTCCAAAGACAGGCATGTGTTGGATATCATTCACCGAAAGTTACTCACAAGCAAATTTTTTTGTTGCCCCCTTAGGGGGCATGCCAGGCGTTCCTCCTCCACAAAGGGAAGATAGGATTTTATTTTCCTTCGGACAAGTTCCAAATATTGGCCAGGCAGGGAAGTCCTTCGGCCAATTTTGGGGGCCTTTTATTTTCAACCTGTATCATTCCTGGATCCAAGAAAAGTTGTTGTGGAGGCAGCTTTGGATTTAAGCTGGGCAAACACTTATCTGGACATTCCCTGGGTTCAAGATGTGAAGCCTACAGCATGACGCCATTGTGCTGGTGTCTTTTCATTGGATGGTAACTTTAGATCTCAAGGCTTAGTTTAGTGTGCCTATAAGACTGTGTTGCAGGAAGTATCTGAAAGAGCTACTAAATTCTCATTATCAGTTCAAGTAGCTGCCCTCAGGCTTTAAGGACGGAGCCCAAATTGGACTTGGACTGGCTCAGTGATAAGGCTCTTCAGGTTACAAAAGAATTCAAACGTATCTTTACTTGGGCGACAGCCTAATTCTGGCTCAAGAAAGGAAGACCTTCTAGGTAGGCTGGTATATGTCATAAGTGCTAGATGCCTTCTGTATTCTGTAGGCGAAATAGGTCCAGATGGCCTTTCTCTCCAAGACCAAAACTTTTTGGGTGTTCTTCATTCTACATTGCTTCAGTTTCCCTTTTTGTGATCTTGCCTAGTATGTCTTCGTTGGACTCTGGACCCCAGTTTAGACGTTCTGTCACACCCATCAGAAATGAGTCACCCGAATATTGCAGGCCTCAAGTTGACTGCATGGTTTCTCCACTTCCAGTGGTGGCTAGACACTCAAAGCATTCCTCCTCAGTTCTCAGAATTATTGCCTCCTCCCACAAACCTTCGACTAGGAAAATTTATAAGAGCAAATGGAAAAGGTTTAATTTTTGGGTTCAGCAGAGAGAGAGTTGGATCCTTTCACTGCTCCACTTCCGTCTATTTTAGATTTCCTTGCTTCCATCTTTCAGGACATAGCAAGTTTCTCTACCATTAAAGATCAGTTAGCAGCCATCCCCATTTACCACATCATAGATGATGCTTATCTTTTGGATTCATGTAGGCTATCTAAAGCTTTTCTTAGAGGAACTTTTGCACTGAGACCTCTAATTAGGAACCCTACTTCAATTTGGGATCTGACTTTGGTAGTGCAGACCTTGGCATACCCAACTTTTGAACCTTCAGCAAAAGAAGTCCTTAAGTTTCTGTCTTAGAAAACGATCTGTCTGGTGGCTGTAACCTCAGCAAGATGAATATCTGAATGCAAGCATTCTCCTCAAAACCACCATATTTCATTTTTCATGTAGATAGTTACCTTGCGCACTAACCCTTCTTTTCTACCAAAAGTTGCAGCTGCAACAAATGTCAACCAAGTGATCAGTTTACCAGTTTTCTTTCCCAAGTATGGCAATAAAGAAGAATATACCCTTTTTCTTTTAGATGTACATGGGCAACTTCGCATTTATCTTCACAGGACTAATGAATTTAGGAAAACTAATCATTTGTCTCCTTTTTTAGTACTAAGATGGGAAGACCAGTGTCAAAAACTACTCTAGCCAAATGGATAACAGATTGCATTTCCTATGTCTATTCCTTGAGAAGTTTATCCTTGCCAACACAAACCAAAACCTCATTCAACTAGGTCAGTAGCCAGCTGCCTTTTGGACTAGTCTCCATTGATGATATTTTTGCAGCTGCCAAATGGTCTGATCCTCATACTTTTATTTCTCATTACAAATTGGATATCATCTCCAGAAATGGAGCTGCATTTGGTGCTGCGGTTCTCAGGAACATCCTTTCATGAGAGCCACCCAAGGTTATCGTAGCTAGGGACTCTGTCCCATTCATTGAGGAATGAATGAAAATGACAATATCCAATATAAAAGTTATGTACTCAACATAAATATGCATCTGTGCTGTCCATTTTCATTCTTCCACAACTTTCTTCCCATCCATGCCTTTGGGAGAGACACAATGGATTTGTTGATAGAAACTTTAGTTCTTGTTTGAGCTCTTAATCTTTTGCTGTCACTTTTCTGTCATATTTAGTTTTTGATACTCGTATATTGATGGTGTATAATAGCAGCAAACTCAGTCTGAGGTAACTCGTTAGTCAGGGGCATTGTGGGTAAGGGAGGTTATCCTAGAATCCTAAAGAAAGTGGCTGAGTCAGATCCGAGGGGCCGATCTGAACCCATTCATTGAGGAAGAATGAAAATGGGCAACACAGATGCATAGTTGTGGTGAGTACATAACTTTTAATTCCATTCAGACCAGCTCATCACAGTGACTTGAGGTTCTTAACATGGAAAATAGTTTTGCTGATTGCTCTGTCCTCTGCAAGAAAGGCCTTATGGTGGATCATCCTCATCACATCTTTCATAGAAACAGGGTTTCTGTGGGAAATTATCCTTCTCTTATGCCTAAAGTGGTGTCCAAGTTTGCTTTAAGTGAATCTATCAATCTCCCTGTTTTCTTTCGAGAACCCAGAAATGAGATAGAAAAGGTACTTCATGCCTTGGACAATGGTACTGTCTTGACAACAAAATCTTTCAGAACTTCTGATTAGTTGTTCATTCTTATGAAAGTAAGAAAGGGGGGACACCCTTTGTTAAAGCAGACTGTTTTCAGGTGGTTGTCTCAGGCTGTTACCATTTGTTATTCCTACCACAACAAAACTATTCCAGGCAGGACCAAAGGTAATTCTACGAGAACATTTTCTTCTTCTATGGATTTTTGGAATGGATCTGATTCTACAAGTACTCTAGAAGCAGCAACACAGTTGTCTGTGTATACTGTTATAAATCTATAACTATATAAACTATATTTCTTCTCCAGGTCTAGGACAGGCTTTGCTAGAACCATTTTCCAGGGGCTTTTGGACCCTTCCCCTTTCACCTCCCTGTTATTTTAATCTATGGTAATGTGCCTAATTACCTTAGGCTATTGGAGCAATGGACATTATGAAGAGCATAGTACATTTGTATGAGTAAATTTATAACTGTAGATGTTTGAATGATCTGTGCTAAAATAGCTGCTCCCCCCTTGTTTTTTTATGCCAGGATGTGCACATAAAAACAATTTGTATATTTCTTTTTCCTAGCAATGTACTCTTGGGGCTTAGCCTTCCTCTCTCAGTTGGCATGGAAGATATGAAGGGCTTGGCACCCAAACCTGTTTTTTTTACTCCGTTCAGCTTATGCCTATTAATGGTTTGGGCACGTGGAACGAGCCCTGAAGCTTTGGAAGCTGGGGGGATGTTCTTTCCTATGCAAGTTATAACCCATACAGTTTAGACTACTACATCAGTGATCATTCAGACGTCTACTGTTATGGTAAGTTTACTTACACAGCTGTGCTTTGGTTTTGCGTTTTTTACTGTGACTTGTTAATTACATTTCTGCTGAACTTTATTCAGTCTCTTGCGCACTTTGTAGATGTGCTTATTGGTTATTTATTTTATTTTTCTTTGCTTACTGGCTGGAGCACTGATCCACATAACTTTCAGGTTCAGTCTAGGCAAAGTTTTTCGTTGTGACTTACTCATAGTCAAACAGTAGGCAAATGGAGGCAGAGAAATCATACCATTCTCTACAAGAAGCAGCTTGTAAGAAGTCATAGCTTTAATTATCTGCTATAACTTCTAATTACATATGGTACATAAGCTACAGGTACATGGAGTAGCTGCTTTTGTATGGAACTTGTACTCTGTAGGTATTTGGAACACAGTATGATATGGGCAGCAGAATACTGAATACCCATAGCTCAATGCCTATAGTTTTCTGCTATACAGAACATTTCTGTATAATTTAATGATGAGCTGTCACCAGAAGGCTGCATTTATGAACTAGAAAAGAATAGTTATGTTAAAATAGATATCCGTAGATCTGATGTTGTCATTTTCATTCTTTCCTCAACTGATGGGTTTCTGATCTGACTTTGCCACTTTTATATAGATTCTTGGATCCAACTCTTGAGCTCCTCCCTTTACTCATAATTCCCGTAACCACTGCATTACCTCAGATCTTGTTTGCTGCTCTAATGATTCGGTTGGGATTGCCTCCTGTTGAGCTCAGGGAAATTATTTCTTTTAAGTTTGCGAGTAATAACTTCAGAATTTAATTTTTCTTTACTTTTATAAAACTTTTCAGTAACCTTGTCTCTGTTTACCCACTTATTGCAAACTTTTTATTCTTTCTTTACCTGTTGTTGGGTATCAGTATTACCATTTGGTATAATCTTCCCTCATCTTTACCTTATTTATTAAGGTGGTTCTTTACCATTGTTGGTAAAGCTACTTTTTCTATCTGATCTTCTTTTACTGTAAAAAAAAAAAAAAAAAGTGTGTGTGTGTGTGTGTGTGTGTGTATGTATGTATGTATGTATATATATATATATATATATATATATATATATATATATATGCACATATGTGTATCTTCATACATTTTTTTGTATATCAGAATTCTTGATAGTTTACTGTTATGGCTGAAAAGCTTACTGGTTTTAAGAAGTGCATTTCTTGTGGGCATAAGATACCCAACTCTGGACTGTAGGGAGTGTGTTTATTGTTTAGGCTTCACTCATCTAGACTCTCCCTGTACGGTTATTGGTGGGTTTAATGCCAGAGCCATTATTGACAGGCGCAATAAGTTAGTTCTTAAGGGCCTTTTGTCTGCTTTAGTGCCGTCTTCTTCAGCTTCTACTTCAGGGGCTCAACCCCCCCCCCTCAGAAAAGTCTGTCTATGAGGCCCAGGGAGTATAGGAAGCACTGTCCTGCTCAGTCTCCCAAAACCGCTACGATATCAAAGTCCCCAACATATCTTCCAGAGTACTCGGATCCAACATCTACAGGTCTAACTCGGATCCAACATCTACAGGTCTAACTCCTTTACTCACCAAGTCTCCTCGACTCCGGAGTCTTCTCTTCTCATCAGACCAGTTTCTCCAAGGCTCAGATCTCCCTTTTTACAGGACACCAAAGAAACAGAAAAACTAGGTACCAATGATAAATCTAGCAGCAACAAAACTAAATCCAATGTAAACAAGAGAGTAGTTGCTGGAGACATGAACAGTTTTGGTAAAACACAGTCTTTAATAATGTAGAATCCACGTAGAAAGCAATAAAACACAAGTGCTAAAAACACTTGAGCCTCAAGGCTGCTTCAGGTGAATAGTGAATGCAGCATAATATATTTCTTAAATAAGTAAAACTTAATCACATGACGATTAAGTCACATGAAGTATAAAAGTATAGAAAAAATCACATGTACAAGGTCACATAACACTTATCACATAATATAAAAATGTGAGAATCATATACAGTAGAAATAAAAAATACAGTAAATGTAACTATTTGGACTGATCAAATGAAAGTACATTAATAATTATTTTAAGTTGTAGGGTTTTATGCTAACAAGCCCCTTCGAGCCAGGAGGGCTGTGTGCTTTGAAACGCAGTATCCATTTCAAATCTTCTATTTCAGTGTGATGCTTAATGTTACCTCCTCTTATTGACTTAAAACTTGTATGTAAGATCATAAATTTAAAACTAAGCGCATTAGTTGAAATGTGTCTCCTGATATCAGACAGGTGGTTACAAATTCTTTCCTTTAATTTTTGATTGGATTTACCCCACATAATATGATAGACATTGAGTACATTTGGCTAAATGTACAATATTAGAGGTATTACAATTCCCTAGGATCTGCTAAAAAAACTTCTTTGCCAGTAACAGGGCATATAATATTCTTTTCTGTATATATGTAATTGCAGTAAATATAGTTATTACATTTATATGTGCCACATATTTTACCCTGGGATATATTCAGTCTTTACTCTTCATTACGACATAGCTTATTCTTCAAATTATTGCTTCTTCTGTAACTAAATAATGGTCTGTCCTTCAATTCTGTGTCTAATTCTGGAACGTCTTTAAGTATAGACCAGTATTTCTTAATAGTATGTTGTACTGCAGAGGTGTTCCTATTTTATGTCAGATTGCAACTAAAAGTATTATTACTGAATTCCATCTTTTCCTAAAGGTGAATGTTCCCGGAAAGTTGGCTGGAACTCTGTATACCTGTGGGCTACAACCTCATTTTTAACAGTTACTAAGGTTCTGGTATTTCCTTGAAGGCATGTTCAATATTATTTAGTTGTTCAGTCATGCTGAGATTATCATTATTTAAGCGTGCTACCCTCAACAGTTGTTTTTTAACAGTGTTATTAAAAACAAATGTGAGGTGCATACTTGTTCTGTATGTAGGTATGTGTTACATTTAATCTTTTTTTTTTGTGTAGTGTTGCATCTGTTTTGCGGTTATCATCCTTGATTAATTTAATGTCCAAAAAGTGTGTCTCTTTACTGGATTTCTCACAAATTTTAAGAAGTGGGTGCTTTTTGAAATGTGTCAGAACAAAATAAAGTCAGACCCTGGGATTCATGAAGCTTGCGACAGGTGCAGGCATAGCGTCCGCGTTCTAATGCCAAATATGGCCGCCGAGCGATTCGGGTACGAGCTGTTTCCACGTGCACTACCTGCATATGCTACGCCTGCACAACTCCTGAGCCTTGTATCCTAATTACCCCATATGCAGCAGTGTAGCATGCAAATGAAGGTATGTAGCAATTCGGGAAGTAGCGCAGGCGTAGTGTAAGCATGCAGAAATGTAAACCGTAGAAAACTGTTTACATTTTTGCAAACATAAAGTCAGAGCCATGACAGCCGGCCAAACACATGTATTATAATGTTAATATATGCCAATGGCTAAATATATAGCCATTGGCATAAAAAAATGTACAAAATATAAAATTAACATTTAATATATAGTCGCACTGTCGTGATGTGGAAGTGCAGGGCAGCAGTGCGCAAAGGGGATCGCAAGGAATATATAAAAATATAGAATAAAACCGCAATGAAACACATATCACGATTTCCCCATAATAGTCAATGGCAGGCATGCTACACCGTACTCATGGCGCAAGGGTTGCTAAGGGGCAGTGACAGTATTATGCGCAGTAGCTAGGAATTAGTAGGCAATGCCATGCAAATGAGAGGGGTAATAGTGAATTGCAGATTCCCCGCTGGTGTAAGGATGCACCTCACATCGTAGCATTATAATACCGAGGTGAGCCCTTGAGGTAAAGATGACATCAAGAGAGGGGTGTGTCGCCATTGCTGTAAGCACATTGGAGCATTGCTAAACCGGTCTGCCCCTAGCTAGGCAAAGCTGCAGGATAGGGGTGTGTTGAATTGCCCATAGCTATGCTTAGCTGAGAGTACACAAGGTAACAGAGTATGCATGTGAACGGAGATGAAAACGCTCGTAAACGGGTATGTGCGGCTCACTGCAGCTGAAACAGGAAGGATACAGGAAAGAAGTAAGGAAATGCTGCAGCAATGAAATTGGAGTACAGATGACTAATTAACACCTAGGAGCCTACAGTGGGCCATTGACAACAGCTAAGAAGGCTGCAAGCAGCTACCTGCAGAACAGGGAAGGGGAGGAGCTGTACTGCAAAGAAAACAGCAAAGTGTCAAAGCAGAACAAAGGCGGTATGCAGTATATCAGCTACAAGGCACATTTCGCCATGACTGGGTAGGGAAAGTACAAAACAAGAAAGACGGCAGGTGGATGCATGCTTGATAATGGGAGGGGATCCAGGTCTAAAAGTGAATTAAAAGGCAACAGATTAATCAAGGCAGGCAAGTAGATCTCCACAGTAAAGGCCCCACATTTGCAGTACTCATTGCTAAACCCATAATTAAGACACGCAGCAGCTAGAATAGTTCATACACACCCACTTACATCAACAGCATCCATAGCACAATACTATAGCACAATACTATAAAGTGTGAAAGCACCTCACACACATTTGTGTATTCCCATACACTCTGCACCAGTGGTATATAGAGACGGGGAACTTTTATTATGTACATGCTAGGGGTTGCCATAGCTTTGATCCACCAGCATGTGTTGGAGACTGAAGGCAGTGTGTAGGATGATGCACACGACCACCGCAGGCACCAGAGTAGGAGGAGAGTGTTCAGACCCAGGGTAACCTACCAGGGGCTACATGATCTGGAGATAGAGCGTTACAGGGTGGACAGGGACACCCTACAGCAACTTGTGGAGCTGTGCCGGCCACGCCTCCGAGCCAGAACAAACAGAGGGGAACCCATCCCAATGGATACGAAGGTATGTGTAAACCTGAGAATACTAGCTACAGGTACCTTTCAAAGACCAACTGGGGATATCATGAGTATCTCACAGGCATCAGCTCCTGGATGCCATGTTACCACATGCCAATGAGCACATATACTTCCCCCGAACGCAGGAGGAGTTGGCCAGCAATATGCCTCTCTTCCACCATGTGGCAGAATACCCAGAGATACTGGGTGCAATAAACTGCACGCACATACACATCATCACCACTTGGTGAGCAGGGTAGGCACTACATAAACCACAAGGGATACCCCTCCAACTGCCAGGTCGTGTGCAATGCCCAGGTTATTATCATGGATGTGTGTGCTGGCAGCCCTGGAAGCTATCACGACTCCCACGTCTGGCATGCCTCACAGCTGTATTGGTTATTTGTCAGGGGGGACATCCCAAATGGCCACCTGGTGGGGGATGCTGGCTATTTACTGGAACCGTGGATGATGACTCCCATCAGATTTGCATACACACCCGTGCAGGAACACCATAATGAGGCACACGCACAAACCAGAATAATCATAAAGTGTGTGTTTGAGATGCTGAAATCACGTTTCCGTTGCTTGGACATATCTGGTGGAGCCTTGTAGTACTCTCCAGGCACATGTACCCACATCTTCATAGTGTGTGCCATGCTACATAATATGGTCCTGCGGAAACAGCTGCAGCAGGGACAGAATGGTGGAGGCCCTCACAACCCACTATTATTGCCAAGGGCCTCACAGGCACAGAGATACTTGGATCACGAACACCCTAAGCCAGCCCCAGTAGGCAGATGGAGAAGTGCCCAGTATGCCCATGCTTTGGCAAAGAGGGAACGTATAGTACACACACACTGACAGTGTAGGCACCTAGGGACTGACACCTTTCTCCACCTGCACATACAGTAAAAATGGATGGCACACACACAAGACTACCTGTAAATTGTCATGTATAAGCAGTCTACTGTGTGCATCCAACATAGGCAGCGCTCAACTATTGCACACACAACAGCCATTGGCACAAGGTAAGTCAACACCTGAACAGTAAATTAAGCTATCAGCATATGCAGATACTGTATGTGCGGATTCATAGGTAGGTACTTAGCCAACTGCCAGAGGCCATTCATAAGCCCAGCCAAAATGTGTCAGCTTTTGCCACCCCATTGATTCATTAACCATCCCTCTGTGGAGCAGAGTCAATGGCGGGATCCCTGGGATGCATCTACTGTTCCCCATCCACCCTTCAAGGTTTCTCAAGGTGATAGTGAGGGGCTCTGCATAATGTAGTTAGGGATGTTGTTCCAAAGTATGGGGAGTGTCTGTGACAGGAAGCTGTCCCTCCAGCACCTTCCAGTTATTGTTGTGGCAAGGTCAGCTCACTACAGTGTGTGGCTCACTGCAGCATGGATTCCCATAGGTGGAGCATATCCATCAAGCCTGAGTTTGACATGGGTGTGTTGGCCAGCGGAAATCATCTCTGGGTAAACGAGATGCCACTGAGTAAAGCAGGAGTTTATTCAGCCTGGCTGCATAGGCCATATGTTGGAGGCGAGTATTCCCCTTGGTGAGGTACATTTGTGGACCCCCCAGCTGTTGGACGTGTCCTCTGAGGTACATCCCACATGGTTATTATACCCTATGATGGGACTGATGAGTGATGAGTAAAGGGCACTATAACCCCAGTATGTCTAGATGGGAATCCTTTAGTAGTCAGATGGCCTACATAGAAGGATGTCCTAACTACTGTGGAGATATAATTGTCACAGGGGAGATCACTATCTACCTTAGTCCCCAGATACTCCATTACCTCGTCTGTATTAAAGTGGCTGCCGCTCGTGTTAATATGTGGGTGCCAATTCCACAATGGAATGACCATGCAGTTAGTGGCACTTGGCTGGAGGCCGTGTCATTGGCACCCTGTGACGTTCTCTGTGAGGCCCGTTGAGGGATGTCCGTGTTAGCTGGACTATCAGTCATGGCTCCCAGTTTGCAGTCATTGCCAAACATGGTCTGCCATAGTCCACCTGTGTTTGCCTGTACATCTGAGACGTATATGCCAAACAGTAGGGCACCCAGGAGTGAGTCCTGTGGGACACCAGTCGTGACTGTTCAAGAGTTGGGACCTGGAGAACGCTAGTCGTACCATGTGGGTTCTGTGTGTAAGCCCGTTGCCAACCTAACCTGTAATGTATGGGTGAATGTACAGGCTGATGTGTTTATCAATAATACCTGAGTGGGGCATGGTGTCAAAAGCCTTGGTGAGGTCCAGGTAGTATGTGTGAACCACCTCCCCTGTCATCTGACATCTTGGTGGCTGTATGTAAGACGTCAAACAGGTTCATTAGGCATGAACTACACTCAACCAAGCTGACCTGGGTTGGATCACGTGTTCGAAGGTTACCAATGTCATTGTTAATGAGTATCGGTGCAAACCATACCATTGCAGACCAGGTTAGTCAGGCTTATGAGGTGGTAGTTGCCATGGTCAGTTGTGATTTCACCGTGATGGAGTGGAATAACTGTTGCCACGTGCCATTGTATGGGCATGTAGCCTGTGGAGAGGCTGAGGTAGGAATGCTTAATTAGGTGGGGGGCAGGTTGTCTTGTACAGTTTGCAAGATGCAGTCTGGGTCAACATCTGCCTCCATTGATGCTGTGTTCTGCTGTTAGAGAGAGCCATTTCCACCTGTGTGTGTCTGATGGTTGGGATAATGTGTACCTTTTGGGTAGTGTTGTGGGCTCTTTAGGAGGTGAAGTATGCACCGAATGTATCTGCAAGGATGTTGGCGATATCAGTAGGGTCAGCATATTTTGTGCTATATTTCACCAGCACAGTGCAAATCTGTGTCACCACGTAGATCCTTGACATAGCCAAAGAAGGCTTTGTGGTTATCTTTCGAATCCTTGTGTATTCTCCTGCTGATATTAGCCTTGGATGATGTCATGAGGGACCTATGTATCATACTAATAGTGGTCACGGATGTCTGCCCTTCGTGGGATTTGCTGTGTGTCTGGAACTCTGTCCTACGTCTGTAGTACTATGTCCCCTTTGGGATTGAATCTTGAATGTAATTGGAAAGTATTGATTTAATTGATTGCTTTTAATTGTATAATTGATATGTGGGTGTATATATAAAGGTGTGTCTTTTTAAAGTTTTTTTGTACTCCTTGAAGGCTTGTGCCGAAGCGCTGGAGAGAGAATAAATTCTGTTGACTGGTCCTGGTTTCTGGCTGTTGTATTTCTATCTGGGCATTTCTTTCTGGTTGTTTGTAGATTTTGGTGTCTTTATGGCCAGTGATCCATCATTCGATATACCGAGGGCATTCAGAGAAGACTCCACAGATGTTTTACAATCAACTTTGGATAAATGTGTAGTTCATCAAGAGAGGTTGGTCACTACACCTACTATAGGTACAAATGTACGTAATAATGGATCCAGTGATGCCTCTACTTTTGCTGTCTTTATGGAGAAATGGGAACAAGAACGGAGAAACAGATGTGACAACCCATTTAATATAGTGGGTGAGTGTGTACAATCTTTGCCGGTGGGTGAAT
Source organism: Protopterus annectens (assembly GCF_019279795.1). Taxonomy (NCBI): domain Eukaryota; kingdom Metazoa; phylum Chordata; order Ceratodontiformes; family Protopteridae; genus Protopterus; species Protopterus annectens. The sequence goes on along the minus strand of NC_056726.1, from coordinate 292,184,368 downwards.
CTTCATTTCTGTTGGAAAAACTTGAACATTTGTTACATAAAGAGACTGCCGCTTATTTTAATATTTTGGGCTTAAAACGCTATTTAGAGGATATTACACCACGAGGCTTGAGAGCCTTCAAGTCTCCTTCTGCTCCTTTTAATTTGCTAGACGAAACTGAAAAAAATTTTTCTAAAAGGTGGCTATCTGCTGCTCATCGCTGCTCTATGGTGTGGATATCTATTTTGTTACAGCGAGACCAGCTTAAACACTCTAGAATTAAAGCTGAGATTAAATGTACACTCCAAAATCTCTCAAAACTCATTAGTACTGCTAATTTAGACTCACATATTTCAAATATGAATAGTAAATTGAAAGAGAATGAATGTGAGCTGATTGAACATAAAACCACTAAACTAAAGAGAGATTTGAGAGACTATGATGGCATAAAAAGCAGTGTAATTCTTTGAAAAATGAGCAGACCACCTTAAATAAATCTTGTAATACATCCAGGAGTGTATCATTTGCGTCTGACGTCTCCACAACTTCAGTTGGTGCGGAAGGTAATGGCGAACAGTATCCTGCTTTACCAGTGGCTATGGATTCGGCGAGACTCGACAAAGAATTCTCTACAGGTGGCAGAAATGGTGAACCAAATAAAAATGAGAAGAAACTAAGTCGTTTTCAACCCGAGTCAGTTTCGTATAGGGACAATATGAAGCAAAATAAAAAAAAAACTAAATGGTACTGATACATCTGCCTCGGACTCCATTGTGGTAAATATTTCTGACTTTCAACTGACTGAGGGACAATATAGAGTTTTGAATTATGGACTTATATTTATTCCCACAGTTATACCTCGCATTCATGAATTAAATTGTGATGCATTTAGGTTTTGTCGCAAATTACACTTGGCATATTATTTTGCACATGAAAATGATGTTCAAGTTGTTTCATATACTGATATGAATAGTAGTTCAGAGGATAGCTTTTTTCATGTAATTCCGATATTATTGATGACTTAATTGATAGAGATGACTTCAATGGTTATAGTCTATTTAATACAAGTAACATCAAATGTAAAAGTGAATTTATTCCTTCTTACATACATGATGGTGTAAACAACTTTACACAAATGTTAAATTATGCCATTGAATGTGAGTTTAATCAATTTATGAAAGACAAAAAGAATTTTATGTACAATCTGACCATGCAGGAATGGTGTGAGCTACAAATGCTAGCTAAGCATAAAAATATAGTTCTTAAACCCTCTGATAAGGAGGGTAACATAGTTATGCATGTCCAACAATACTCTGCTATGTGTATGGATCATTTGAATAGCAATGTAGTCTATAGATTTAGTAATTTGAATGAATGAAGAGCTGCGGTGGTGCAGCGGTAGCGTTGTCTCCTCACAGCAAGATGTTCTCCCGTTCGATTTCTCGGCTGGAGCACCTTCTGTGTGGAGTCTGCATGTCCTCCTCGCGGTCGAGTGGCGTTCGAAAGACCTGCATGAATGGGCGTGCCTTCGTTGAAGGTTGGGCATCGGGCTGGCACCTCGGCACTGTAAAAATCAACTGCCAATCATTAGCGGACCGGAGTTCTGCTGTGGCGACCCCTAACTGGGAAAAGCAGAAAATAGAAGAAGAAAGGCAAGCAATGAAGAATTTTGAAATGTTGCTATATAAAGGGTATCGCCTAGGGTATTTCTCAAAAATTGATTTGGATAAGAAATTTAATTGTGGTTATATTGAATTGGCAGTATTTTACTGTCTTTTGAAAATCCACAAAGATATTCATAATCCACTTGGTAGGCCGATAGTATCAGTGGATAAATACTTTTTATCAAATATTGGTTGTTTGCTGCATGAAATTTTGTTTCCGTATGTTGTAAAATTACCTTCTTATATTAGAGAGAGTATGGAATTTTTGGATAAGTTATCAAATATACTATGGTCAAAAGACATGTATTCCATAACATTAAATGTGTGTAGCCTATACACCTGTATTAAGCATGACCATGGTCTAGAAGCAGTTCGTTATTTTATTGGCGATAACCCTAGGGGGAATTATATAATGGAATGGCTTCTTTTTTGTCTTGAAAATAATTATTTCACATTTAAAGATGTCATTTTTCATCAATGTCAAGGTATAGCCATGGGGGCTCCTTTTGTCCCCATGTAGGCGAATCTTGTTATGGGTTTGTATGAATTGGAGTATTTCTATCACTCTGAATTTTTCAATAATCATGTAATATATTATTAGATTTATTGATAACCTCTTCACAACCTCCTTGATATATAAAAATGAGGTCAATAAATTTGTTAGTGGGTTACATCAGAATAGGTTTGGTTTTTGTTTTAATGGTTTGCAAGTTGCTAGGGCTGTAACTTTTTTAGATGTTGCACTTACTATTTATAATGACAAATTGATTACTTCATAGGAAATTTGAAAATGGAGGTCTGTATTTATTTGGCAGTAGTTGTCATCCACCCCATACTATTTCTTCACTTCCTTATGGTGAATGTCTTAGAATTAGTAAACTATGTAATAATGAGGTGGATTTTAATAGAGAAATCAATAGACAGTATTATTTGTTTATTTCTAGGGGATACCATCCAGATAATGTATCTACTGCTATTAATAGAGTCTTAGAGGGAAGTAGTATTAAGTATAGAGTCCAGGAT